>NC_058133.1:301300053-301311594 GCF_016433145.1 Gracilinanus agilis | reverse complement strand
CCCTCAGCTCCCATGGAAATAATATATATATATATATATATAGTATATATATATTTGGTAAAATAACCATTCAAATTGTGGGGTAGAATTCAGATCAAGAAAATGTATAATTATTGGAAACCATTTGGAGAGACCAATTGATGGGCAATATTTCTTTCGTTAGCCAAAATGAGCTCTGAATATAAACAAGTTCCTACCTCCACAAGTGTAAATGGTGCAAAGAGGGTAAGAAATGGAGAGAAGTCAGTCTAGGCCTGGATACGTAGTGGGGGCAGAGTAAGTAAGGTATATTTGGTCTTTATGGCATGGCTTGCACAGCATGGGGAACTGGAGGAGATAAAAACACATAAATAGAAGAATTGGGTGGATATGAATTTTGGTGGGAGTAGGGAGTTCTTAAGTTCTACTTTATTTGGGTTTGTACTCTTCATGGTTCTAGATTCCACATCCAGGAATACTGGCAACAAGTATCTAATCAAAATAACCTCTGGAAGGAGACATCAACTATCATCTTTTATTGGGGAAATGATGGCATATCATCTCATTAATACTCCTAAACTCAAGAAGTCTAAGAAGTTGTAATCACAGTGAGATAAAGGGCATCGTCCCTGGCAGGGAACATGCCTTCTCATTGACTGTGTCTCTCAACAGACTGGACAGTAATAGGTCATTAGGTAGCCAGCAGAAAGTGCCCATGGAGACTAATGGAACTAAGCTGGTGATCAAAGGGAAGGAGAATGGAAATATGAGAAGAGGAGTAGGAAAAACAAAAGAAGAAAGGATCAGAATAAGAAGAAAAGTAAACTAGATATTGATTCTAGGAAGAGGAGGGATGGTGGCCATGGACCACCACTTCTAAGACCTTTGAAAGGGACTATGGGGCCTAGGATCTTCCATTAACTGTTCTCAGTATGAATTCTGTTCAGTACAGCTTTAGGAGCTAAAGCAAACTTGTCCTTAAGACTCTCGACCTACATGAGGTCCTTGCCTAATTAATCTTCCAACCTTCAGTCTTCCCAACATTCTAAAATGCTCTCCTCTTCTACCACAGGGTAAGGTGCCTCCCCATGCTGAACCACAGACCCAAACACCTATGCCTCTGGGTTATTCTACCAGGGTCCACTCTGTACCCTGGGTGTTTGTAATTGTTTATATTAAATTGAAATGGAAGGGGCAGCTAGGAGAATCAGTGGATACAATATGGAGATAGGAGGTCCTGGGTTTCAATCTGTCCTCATATAATTCCTAGCTATATGACCCTGGGCAAGTCACTTAACCTCAACTGCCTAGTCCTCATTCCACTCTTCTTCCTTGAAAGCCATACTTAGCATTGATTCTAAGATGAAAGGTAAGGGTTTTTCTAAAGAAAAAAATTTTAAATGGAGATTTGTTGAGGGAGTATCTTATTAAAAGGAGGCAGAAGACATAAGGCTCCTCTCTTTTTTGCTTACTTGCTGGGTATGAGTCATTCTGTTGTTCAAAAAGAAAATATTAGGTGTTGGTACAGGGCTAAAGTTAAAGACGATTTCAAAGGAAAGCTTGAAGTTTGAACATACCCATGTCTTCTGAGTCTCGGGTTCTTGACTCTGAATTGCCTATAAAATAATGTAATTTAATTAGATCATTTCTACAGTTTTCTCCATAGGCCTTTTTCTAGTTCTCTGAAAATAGATTATAGGGCCCTTTCCAAATCATGTTGAGTAAACAGATTAGAATTTTATCACAACACACATTCATAGATTCGGATTTAGAGAAAATGTTAGAAGTCATACTTTGTTATTCCTTTCTTAACTTGTCCAATTTTTGAATATTTAAGTTAGCTTTTTTCTTCTCTTGTCCTTTTATTTCCTCTCATTTAAAATCTCCATTAAAATAAAGTGCAGAAATACCATTTACCCTTTGCCATTGCTGAAGACTTTTTCTCAAAATACTAATGAGAAAATCAATGAGACGATAGGTGATTCATCAGTGGTTCCAAACAAGGTTGTGATATTGGTAGGTGGTGGTTGACTCCTTGACAGGAAGAAATGCATAAAATGACAAGAAGTTGCTTCTGTTCCTAGTAGCAAACAAACAAAAAAACAAAAGAAAATAAAAACCAGTGACTAGAGAGAAACCAAAAACTCTCTCTCATTTAAGGAATTATATATTTTAAAGACATAATCAGAACAGAGCAATGACAAAAGGGCCTTCCTTTATTTTCTTCTATGTTTCATTATTCAATTTTTATAATGGTTCATTTCACAGATGTACCTTGTTTAGGGCATTATATGTATTGTGGGATAATGGATAAACATTAAACTTAGGGGCAAAAGGCATGGTTTGAAGGTCATGCTTTGCCATTCGCTAATTGCATGATCATAAATAAGTCAATCTATATCTCTAATCCTTAGCCTCTTCTTCAGTAAAATGGAGTTGATGATTGCCCTGTATTTTAGCACAATATGAGAAAGAAAGCAGGTTATAAAATTTAAAATGCTATATAAATGTGAACTATGACTCAAGAAAATAAAGGCTATAAATTTTTATTCACTTAATTTTATTTTAAATACTCAAGTATAACTCCCTGTTTGAAGTTATATGGTGGTGAATATTTTTTAAATAGTTAAATAAATTACTTTCTAACCTACATACTTTAACCTCTCCCCATATCTCCAATTGTTTTTAATGTCTTCAGCAAACTATTTTGTATCCTATTTGAGGACATGTTGTACCCCACCTTTAGACCTAACATTCTTTAAGGTTAGAAACTACTGGATTTTTGTACCCCCTCATCTAACATAGAACTTTACGTATGATAACTTGTTCATAAAAATTTGATGAGTTGCTTGTTTTATAAATATGACCTTTAATGAGTAACTGAATTAATGAATGAACTGATGTTTACATGATAAAAAATCTCATTTGCTGTATCACCATGATGGGCAGGCAAGTACTTATTCCTTTTATCCTTACCCTTTGAATGTTAACATCTCAGTCTAATATAGCCATTTCTCCACTCCACAGTTTGCAAATGACTTCCTCTTTTTGATCAGTATCTTCTCCAAGGGGATTTCCCTGTCCACATATAGATAACAATGGAGAAAAGGTTTGTGTAACTACACTACCAGCCTGATCCCCAGACATCCTAATCTCTTTAGACTATGTGTTGCCAGGTAATGGCACCAAATCCATGCTTTTGCTCAGCCTTGAAAATTATGTTTTATACAAATATAAAATCACTAAGATTCTCTCTATATCTATATTATATATTATCTATGTATATTAAATTAACATCAATAACTCCAAGTATTAATTTTATAAAGTTTATTAATAATCACTTGAAGTAGAAGAAATTTTAAAAAAGAAAGAAAAGTTCAAAGCCTAATTTTCTAACTAAAGTAAGACCATGTGTGTAAATTCTCCTGCCTGACTCAAAGCCAGCTTCCTCAGTCACATTCAGAGAAAAGAAGAGAGGGGCAGAGTCACACCAAAACTTTATCCTCCCTACATTCGCACATAGTAAAAATACACAAATGGGATGCTGGGTAAGAGAGTCCTGGGGAGCAAATTCTAGCCACACAATCCCCACTTTGATTCCACTGGGAGGCAAGCATGTTGAAATCTCCCAGATTTAAATGCCTAGTCTCCCCAATGAATCATTACACATAACCAGTTAATATCTCTAAAGATCTCTTACTAAAGGTACATATAGTATTGTGCTCTCTAAGGGAAAATTACAATAATTCGGGGATAAGAGGGAAATAAAAGAGAAAGAGAGCAAAACCAATGTTTGGTGGGTGTATTGACAAAAAGCCAATTCTCTTTTGCATAAGAGTTTACATTCAGAATAAATGCATTCAACCCCCCACAGTTCAATTCACTATATCCAAAAGTTCATTCTGGATCTTTTGATGCAGGATATGGTTTCTATAGGCATCTCCATGGTGCCTTCCCCAAACAGTTCACTTTCTTGATTTGAAGAATTAGTGAGTTTCTTTTCCTGAAATTTCTCTAAAATATATTAAACTTTGCATTATAGGATAATAATACAATCACCCAGAGGAGGGTGTTGACCAACACCCAGATCACCCCAGGATATATAACCGAGGTATGAGGTATATGAATTAATTTCCAAAAGAAAATAAAAAACATAAAAACTAACTAAATAGAAGACAAGAAAAAATCAAAATCAAATTGTATATAAAAATTCTGAGTAAGCATGAAAAAGCCTATAACAGGTCCTAAAATTGGGGCCCAATAAAATGATTTATGTTCCACAAACCTGTTGGATCACTGCAACAACTTACCCAATCAGCAGCCAGGACAACAGAAAATCGGCATAATATGAAAGAGAGAAAAGAGACTAGACTTTGAAGCAAAAGGGAAATAACATTCCTTGGTCTGATTTTACCTCACAGGGCTAGGGGAGCTAAAATGGCAGCCAAAGTGAGGTACTTTGCCTGAATCTGGCACAGGAAAATCCTGCATTTGAAGTTGTCAAAAAGCTGCTTCCGCAAACCCCAAAATAAATCCTCTGTCTTGGCACAAATTCTAATCAGTCCCACTGGGATTAGTTGGTCTCCTTGACCTTGTGGTTCTTGGAACTGTAGATTGGCTCTTTAGTGATCCCTTCTTCTGAAATCAGACACAAGTCAAAGTCCCATAATATATAACAATCAATTACAGGTTTCCATAGTCTAAAGCTTTTGGGTGTATAGTAATATTAGAGCTAATGGATAATGTAAACTTATTTTAGTGCAAAATCAAATAAACATTAATGCTGGCTACATGTATTTAAAGCACAAAAAATAGAGAGGAAAAAATTTGAATAGCATATTTCACATAAAAGAAAAAATATTTTTTTAAAAATCAAAAATTCATATTTCGCATTACAAGTGAATATGTATTAGCCAAGCAGAGGCACAACACAAAGGTTTCTCACTAAAAATTGAGATCTTTTCCCTTTTTTACTAGACCATGATCCACAGTGTGAGTATACATAATTTTTAATAGGTAACAGCTTTATAAAAAACAGTAGTACAATGGCTAATGCAGATTCTAAGAAGTACCAAAATCTCCAAAACTGTAAGAGCCCATCAATTCTCCAAAGGTCACTGATACAGGTTGTAACCAGTTTGATGGAGTACATTCCTCATCATATATGTGACAATTAACAAAGACAAAAAAGGAACAAATGGCTGTTAAGGCAATATGTGGCCTCAGTGGATCAGGTGACAAACCCAGTATCCATAAGGACTTATGGCCATGCCACGGAAAGGGTTTGCCCAACTACACTTTGGGCTTTTTCAATAGTATTATGGCCATACCAGGTATAGAATGGTACAAATAAAGACCGTAGGATGGTACAAATAAAAACAGTGTAACAAAACAAATAGCCAATAGAATATAGTAACTTAAAGTGACATAGTGTAAGAGAATATATTAGATTAGATCAATACGTGTACTTCTAAACAAAATAAAATCTTAAAACAAAAAAAAATCATCCAGTACAATAAGCATGACAGAATACAGTCACTCAGTGTCAGTAAAAGGTACTCTCCTTACATGTGAGCAATGAATTCAAGAGTCCTTTTCTCCAATTTTGATAGCTGTTAGAGTGGTTAACAAACTTGGAATCTACCTTCCCAGGCAGGTTGAGATCCCCCAGTGCACTGGAAATTCTTTATATACTCCTAAGTGCATGTCATGGAGCAAGAAATCTATAGTCCTGCTTGTATAGAAGCCCTGGATTCATGCAGTTCTCACAATTTGATCTGTAAGTCTTTTATATAGGAGGCATTGTGGTGAAATTAAGGAAAGTTGAGGTGACAGGCAAAAGGCAAAGATTTAAGATTCCAGAACTCTGTATCAATGACTGGCTGGTTGGCAGTTTATCCCTAGATTTTCATCTTAATGGTACTAGCTATTCTTCCCTCTGGTATCCTTTCACTGTGGATCATCTATTGAGATTTCACTGGCAGGGAAGAGATTGAGTTTGGTGAGACACACTGGTAGACAGTGTGGTCAAGAGCCTTACTCCATCTCCTTTGGATTAATTGCTGTGACCCCACTGGATTCATGATAAACCCTTGAAGGACAACAGATGTGAGACCTCCCAACCAGCCTAGTGGACCTGTTATACCTTCCAGATTTCCCTTACTTTTAAAATACTACCAAATGGGGAATTCTGGATAGGATAGAGTTAGGCAGCTGGATAATTTAGAAAGATCAGTATTGAAAACCTGTTGGACTTTGGTGGGAGAGAATCCAGATCTGTCCTAGTTAGTCCACCCAATCCCTTCCTTACCTATCTCAGTTAATTAATAAACCCTTGTTGTTGTTGTTACCTTAACAGTCTCCCTGAAATCCTTACCCAGATCAATAGGATTTAAATTAGTGACCCAAGGACTATTAAGAACCTAGAGAAATCAGTTAACATCATTCAATCTCTATACCACCAACCCATTAATACCTATAATACTTATTTACCAAACCCACATATTTATTTTTTTCAGAGGCAATACAAGTGTCTCCCCCTAGTAATGATGTACATGCAGGAGAAAAAGACTGAGCCTGGGTAGGAGGATGTCCAAAAAACATCTCAAATGGTGAGGTGTGTAGACCTCCCCTGGGCCTGCTTCAAAGACAGTGAATTTCAAGTCATTTTAAATGAGTCTCCATGCACAAATTGCCAATCATGGTTTTAAGATCTCTATTCATTCTCTCAACTTGGCCTGAGCTCTGGGAATCATATGGTATATAGACTTTGGGAGTTATCTCCAAACAAGAATATATCTGAGACAAAACCGAATCAGTAAAATGAGTTCCCCTGTGTGAGTCAATATGTGCAGGCAGGACAAATTGAGGAATAATCTCTTTTAAAAGTACCTTGGCAACAAAAGCCGCTGTGGCCTGAGCATTAGGGAACACTTCTGGCCATCTGGTCAGTTGATCCACTATGACTAGGCAAAATTTATACTGTCCAGCCTTTAGCATAGTGATAAAAGCAATTTGTAAGTATTTAAATGGTACATAAGCCAGAGGACACCCACCAAAAGGTTTGCTACAAAATGTGTGCTGATTATATACTTGGCAGGTTGAACAGACTGCACACACTTTAGAGACTATGATACTTATACCAGGGACTATCCATACTCTTTTAACAGAGTCTACAATGCCGAGGATGCCAAAGTGACCATTTTTGTGAATGGATAGGCATATTTGATGATAAAAACTTCTAGGGAGTAGGGTTTTCCTTCAGCCATACTCCATTCATCTGTTTTGCTTTAAATTTGTACTTCCATTTTTCCTCTTCCTGTTCCTTATAGGAAAGGGGTAAATTTAAGACATTACTAGTTATGTATGTTAAAATTATTAACATGATAAAGTTGGTGTATCTTTTTTTCTTAAAGGCCCAAATATATTATACATTTCATGAAGGATCTAACTATATTTGAATATTTCTTAACATTAAAAATTATTGATAGATGTATAGACAAAGAGTCATTGGGGGACATTCCCCTTTTTGGCACAAGGATTTTATAATCAAAATAAAAGTTTGACATAGGGGGAGAACTGAAGGGGAGAAGTGACCCGACCACAATTCAGATCACTTAATTACTTCTTGGAGTCTCTTTGCTAATATTCTATTTAAGATTTTTGCATCTATGTTCATTAAGGAGATTGGTCTAAAGTTTTCTTTCTCTGTTTTTGGTCTACCTGGCTTTGGGATCAGTACCATATTTGTGTCATAAAAGGAATTTGGTAGGACTCCTTCTTTGCTTATCATATTAAATAATTTGTATAGTATTGGGACTAGTTGCTGTTTGAATGTCTGATAGAATTCACTTGTGAATCCATCAGGTCCTAGTGATTTTTTCTTAGGGAGTTCTTTGATGGCTTGTTCAATTTTTATTTCTGATATGGGATTATTCAGGTATTCTATTTCTTCTGCTGTTAATCTAGGCAATTTATATTTTTGTAAATAGTCATCCATATCACCTAAATTGTTATATTTGTTGCCATATAATTGGGAGAAATAGTTTTTAATGATTGCCTTAATTTCTCCTTCATAAGAGGTGAGGTCTCCCTTTTTATCTTTAATACTATCAATTTGGTTTTCTTCTTTCCTTTTTCTTAATAGATTGACCAGTACTTTGTCTATTTTATCTGGTTTTTTTTTCAAAATACCAGCTTCTAGTCTTATTTATTAATTCAATAGTTCTTTTACTTTCGATTTTATTAATTTCTCCCTTAATTTTTCTGAGGTACCCTTTTTAAGAAAAAAGGTGTGTTTAGAATTTACCTCAGGGGGATGTCTGTTAAGTTTTTTTTAATTCGATAATGCCAAAATATATGTATATTTAACTCCTTTAGGAGTAATTTCAGGGAGAATTGTATAATTCTTAGAAGAAAATGTATGTTTTGTTCAACATTAGGAAAAACATCCACATAATTGACTATATCAATAGTCTATCAAACAAAAATCACATGATTATCTCAATAGATGCTGAAAAAGCCTTTGACAAAATACAGCATCCATTCCTATTGAAAACAGTGAAAAGTATAGGAATAGAAGGGCCTTTCCTAAAAATAATAAACAGTATATACCTAAAACCATCAACAAATATCATATGCAATGGGGATAAATTAGAAGCCTTCCCAATAAGATCAGGAGTAAAGCAAGGATGCCCATTATCACCTCTATTATTCAACATTGTACTAGAAACACTAGCAATAGCAATTAGAGAAGAAAAAGAAATTGAAGGTATCAAAATAGGCAATGAGGAGACTAAGCTATCACTCTTTGCAGATGATATGATGGTCTACTTAAAAAATCCTAGTAGAAATAATCAACAACTTTAGCAAAGTGGCAGGATACAAAATAAATGCACATAAATCATCAGTATTTCTATACATTTCCAGCACATTAGAGCAGCAAGAATTAGAAAGAGAAACACCATTTAAAATCACCCTAGACAATATAAAATACTTAGGAATCTATCTACCAAAACAAACACAGCAATTATATGAAAACAACTACAAAACACTTTCCAAACAAATAAAACTGGATCTAAACAATTGGAAAGCCATTGATTGCTCATGGGTAGGACGAGCTAACATAATAAAAATGACAATTCTACCCAAATTAATTTACCTATTTAGCGCCATACCTATCAAGCTACCAAAACACCTCTTTACTGAATTAGAAAAAACTATAACAAATTTCATTTGGAATAACAAAACATCAAGAATATCAAGGGAAATAATGAAAAAAAAATGTGAAGGAAGGGGGCCTAGCAGTACCAGATATTAAACTATAGTATAAAGTAGCAGTCATCAAAACAATATGGTACTGGCTAAGAGATAGAGAGGAGGATCAATGGAATAGACTTGGGGTTAATGACATCAGCAAGACAGTGTTTGATTAAACCCAAAGAGCCCAACTTTTGGGACATGAATCCACTATTTGACAAAAACTGCTGGGAAATCTGGAAAATAATATGGGAGAGATTAGATTTAGATCAACATCTCACAATCTACACCAAGATAAATTCAGAATGGGTGAATGACCTGAATATAAAGAGGGAAACTATAAATAATTTAAGTGAACACAAAATAGTATACCTGTCAGATCTCTGGGAAAGGAAAGATTTTAAAACCAAGCAAGAATTAGAGAAAATTAAAAAATGCAAATTAAATGGTTTTGATTATATTAAGCTAAAAGGCTTTTGTACAAACAAAAACAATGCAGCCAAAATCAGAAGGGAAACAACAAATTGGGAAAAAATCTTTACAACAAAAAACTCTGACAGGGGTCTAATTACTCAAATATACAAGGAGTTAAAGCAATTGTATAAAAAATCAAGCCATTCCCCAATTGATAAATGGGCAAGAGACATGAATAGGCAATTTTCAGGTAAAGAAATCAAAAGTATCAATAAGCACATGAGGAAGTGTTCCAAATCTCTAATAATTAGAGAAATGCAAATCAAAACAACTCTGAGGTATCACCTCACACCTAGCAGATTGGCTAAAATGAAAGAAGGGGAGAGTAATAAATGTTGGAGGGGATGTGGCAAAATTGGGACATTAATGCATTGCTGGTGGAGCTGTGAACTAATCCAGCCATTCTGGCTGGCAATTTGGAATCATGTTCAAAGGGCTATAAAAGAATGCCTGCCCTTTGATCCAGCCATACCATTGCTGGGTTTGTACCCCAAAGAGATCATAGATAAACAGACTTGTACAAAAATATTTATAGCTGCGCTTTTTGTGGTGGCATCAAATTGGAAAAGGAGGGTATGTCCTTCAATTGGGGAATGGCTGAACAAACTGTGGTATATGCTGGTGATGGAATACTATTGTGCTAAAAGGAATAATAAACTGGAGGAGTTCCAGGTGAACTGGAAAGACCTCCAGGAACTGATGCAGAGTGAGAGGAGGAGAGCCAGAAGAACATTGTACACAGAGACTGATATACTATGGTAAAATTGAATGTAATGGACTTCTGTACCAGCAACAATGCAATGACACAGGATAGTTCTGAGGGATTTATGGTAAAGAATGCTACCCACATTCAGAGGAAGAACTGCAGGAGAGGAAACATAGAAGATAAAGAATTGCTTCAATGCATGGGTTGAGGTGGGCAGGATTGGGGATGTAGACTCAAAACTACCACACCAATGCAACTAACAAGAATATGGAAATAGGCCCTGAACAAGGGTACATGTTACAACCAGTGGAAATGTGCATTGGCCATGGGTGGAGGGAGAGCGGGGGATGAAAGGAAAAGTAGGGGCATGAAGCATGTAAACAGGTTAAAAATGAATATTAATAAATGTTTAAATTTTAAAAAAAAGGGTACCTCAGGTCAGCTAAGGATGAGTGGCTGAGTCACGGGGGTTGTATGAAATTAATTAGCAAAATAAAAAGAATAAAATTCAAGAAAAAAAGGAAAAATTTAACTTGTTAATGAAATGCAAAAAATGTAGGGGAAATAAACAGGCCTTTGAATCAAGGCCCAATGAAAATGATTTGAGCAGTTGCTATTTCCCCCATTAGGGCCAGGACTTAAGGGAAATGTCTCTCTCTGATCTGATTTGCCATCAGCTTTTCAGGGAAGTGAACCAAATAAATAACCAATCTTCGGTGCTGGCCTAGGAATTTTAGTTGAGGGGACCCACGTCCTCTAAAGTTTTAGAAAAGACTGGGACTCCAGGACTCAAATCCCAATTTCCAAGCCCTAAAGTATTGGCATAGAACTCTGCAATCCTGCAGATTCTTTTAGTCAAGTCTCTGACCATGTGCTTTCTTTAGCACTAATTAACGGCTTTTATATTTCCTTCTTCTGGAATCAGAGAGGCATTTAATCACAGTCCCATATTCTCAGTCTCAGGCTCAGATATTTGCATTAAGCTTATATAGCTGTAAAACAAAATAAAAAAAAAAGGATAAATAGTGATTATATATGTACTTCCAGTACAAGATGAGAAAAAGGAAAAATCAATTTCTCTAATTAAAAAAATGTTTTAAAAATCAAATATATATATATAGCTT
>NC_058133.1:301260594-301295382 GCF_016433145.1 Gracilinanus agilis | reverse complement strand
AAAGATGATGGACATTAACTGCTGGGATTTATGGAGAGTTGCAACAATGTTGGCATTGGACATGACTGACTAAGCACTCCAGATGATAGGGAAATACAGACAGTAATCATAGGCTTAGGGCTAAAAACAACCATAGAGATCATTGAGTATAACTTTCTCATTTTTCAAAGAAAGAAAAATGAATCAATCAATAAAGGAAGTAAAAGTATATAAGTATTTACAACGTATAAGACACTGTATTAAGCCTTTTAGATGAAAAAAATGTCTACCCTTAAGGAGTTGATATTCTAATGGTGAAGAAGATATATATATATATATATATATAGATATATATATATATACACACATATATATATATTGTATAAAACTAGATACATTCAAAATATATACAGAGTAGATAAAAGGTCATCTCAGAGAGGAAGTCATTACCAGATGGGGGAATGTGGAAATAGGAATGTTTCCTATAGAAGCAAGAATTTGAGGCAACACTTAAAGGAAGTCAGTAAACTTGAGAAGCAAAAGTGAAAAGGGGGTACATTCTAAGTACAAAAGGTAATCAATGTAAAAACAGAGACAATAGAAAAAAATTCATGTTGAGTGAACAAGTAGGCCAATACAGTATGGTTATAGAGTCATTAGGAAGAGAGCAAATTATATGATAAGTGAAAAGGTAGAAAGTGGATAGATTATGAAGAATTTTGAATGTGAAATAGATGACTTTATATTTGATCCTACAGGGAGTAAGAAGCAACTTGAGTTTACTGAGAAGGAAATGTGATATGGTCAGATCTAGTCTTTAGGAAAATTACATTAGCAGTTTAATTAGAGACCAAAAAAGAAAAGTAACTTGCTTAAGATGACATAGACTGCAAGTGTCAAAGCTGGGTCTTGAACCCAATTTTTATGATCCTAAATTTAGTACTCTTTTCTTTATTCTGTGTGCTTTTTTCAAATAATGTGATGACCATGAATAGACATATCAATAACCAGTAAGTAAAAGTGTCAACTGGAGGGGCTCAAGGAAACTCCTGAGTGGATGTATGACAAGTCATACTTGAAGCAATATCCACTGGGATACTATATGGACAGGTATACAACTACTCATTGACAGAATAAAGCCAAAATATCAAATCACAGCACTCTCCCCATCAAAAAAGTTATAGAAATAATAAACCTAACTTGCTGGGTATTTTTTGCTTTAAAATAAATGTGCATCAAAACAATGTATTTGGATTTTTAAATTTTATAAAAGTAATAATTGCCATTGAGACTGTCTAGATTTTAGGCAGAAGATTGCCTAAAGGAAAACACCATTTTATTTTCTATAAAATCTATTATGAGACCAATTTATTTTCTTTAAACTATAAATCTTAATTATTTGAGTTGTGGGATTAATTGGATTTCAGTGGGAGTTGTGACACCACAATGGGTGGGATGTCAGAAAGTGAAGCTTTATAGAGATGTTTTATAAATCTGAATTGTTATATAAAAGTGACATCATTATTCCAGACTTAGGAAATAAGAAGAGTTAAGGGTTTATAAGTGAGATAGCACTAGGTGTGCATTAAGACTGAGAGTTGTCCAGCCTAACTGAAGAATAGATCACAGGATTCAAAGTTTGTGAGTAAGTCTAGAAAAGAAAGGTGTTACCAAATTGTGGAGAGTCTTACATGCCAGGAGAGGGGATAAACAATTTATCTAGTAGGCAACAATCAGCTATTAGAGGAAGGGTACTTAACCGGGATTTATGAACTGGTTTTTAATTATTTTGAGAAATATTTCATTATAACTGGTTTTCTTTTAATCCAATATGTTTTCTGCATGCAAAAATATTACCCTGAGAATGATCTGTAGCTTTCAATAGACTCTAAAAAGGATCTGTGACAAACACACAAATACACACAGTTAAAAACTTGTTAGAGGCTACTGAGAAGAGAAATTGTATTATGAAAGCTTTACCTGGACCTCTATTAAATTGTCTAGATTAGATTTTAGATAAAACCAAAAGAAAACAAAACAAAGAAACTAAAGATTTAACCCTGGAAATAAAGCTCTCTATATAGTCCGTTTTCAGAGGCCTTTCTAAGTTCTCTATTGATAGAGAATGGATACCCATAATAAGTAGATAAATTAAGAGAACCACTGGATATATTTGTGAATCTAAATTACTGGATGTACTCCATTCTCAGGTGCTTAATGCCTGTTGGCAAATGTGCCTTTTGGCAAAGTGCTGAGCTACTGTGATATTTCAAAGACTGGAAAAAAGAGTGAACTACCATAACACTAGAGAAAGGCATCTGCTTTCTGAAATTAAAAAAAGGGAATAGAATGAAATATATATTCCATTCGATTTGATTTTGATCCCCAATAACCTTCAAAAATTAGTTGTTAAAGAGATGGTTAATGAAAATTTAGGAAATGACATGAAATCATAAAAAGTATTGGCTTTATCAAGAACTGGTCATATTAGAGTAGCTCTATTTTTTTTTCAACAGAGTAATTATATTCCTATATCAGAGCAGTGTAGAGGACAGGGCAAAGAGACTTATCTGTATTTTAACAAATATTTGATGAAGTTCCTCATGGTATTATTGTGGAAAAGACAGAGAATTATGGGTGAAATGTTAGTATAGTAATATAAATGTCTTTAACCCTTTTCTTCTATTTTAGAATCAATATTGTGTATTGGTTTCAATGAAGAAGAGCAGCAAAGATTAGGCCCTGGGGGTTAATAGGGTTATACAGCTATGAAGTGTCCAAAGCTAGATTTGAACCCAGCAACTCCCATATCCAAGTCTGGTTTTCAATCCACTAAGCTACCGAGCTGCCCAAATTAGTATAGATTTAGAATTTATTTTTGATCCTCATCTTCTTGAACTTTTTGCATCTGAAAATAGCTATTATCCTCTAATCCTGAATATTATCTCCCCTAATGATTTTTTCCATATGACATGATTGCTTCTCACTCTCTTTTCCTAGATTATTAACAATATAATCCCAAACTGTGAGTGTATTCTAAGGTGATTCTTGGCCCTGGTGTCATCCCTTTTTATATTTTTGCTCTTAGAGACCCTATATGTTCAAAGGAGTTTAAATATTAATCTAAGATCTAGTTTTAAATAAATACACAATCTATATTTCTAAGTGCAATATTTCTCTCTTGAGCTCTAGTTGTGTATTACCAACTACTGATGTATTGGAGACATGTTTTTGTTCTTAATACCTATTTACTGATTGATCATTTTGAAACTGGTTATTTAGCTGGACCCCAAAAAAATTATTAATGGTTTCATATTAGTTTGGAAGGAGGTTTGATTTCAGGGTTTGTATTTGACTATGTGCTGTTCACTATTTTTATCAACAACTTGGATAAAGGAATAGATTGTATGAATATAAAATTTGCAAATGGCATAAAGCTCATAAAGATAGGTAAAAAATGGATAATAAAGTCAGTATTAAAAAAGAGTCCTGACTGGCTAGAAAACTGAGATAAATCTGAGGAGCTAAAATTAAATAGGAGGGAAATATTGTTTTCTTATAAACTTCACAAATATAATTAAAAAACTCAGATTACATATAGATCCAATTTTCAATTATAATTTTCTGAAATTTTGCAACAAAAATTCTCTCCCTTCCTTCCATCCTTCCTTCCTCAAGGAGGCAGGTAATATGATATAAGCTGTACATGTGCTATCATACTATACATATTTCCATGTTCATCATGTTGTGAAAGAAGACACATTGCTTACACCAAAGAAAAATGTATGGAGGAAATAAAGTAAAGAATAGTTTGCTTCAATCTGCCTTCAGACTCCATCAGTTCATTCTGTGGCTATGGATAGCCTTTTCCATCATGACTCTTTTGCAGTTGTTCTAGGTCCTTATGTTGCTGATAATAATTTCATTTACAATTAATTATTATACATCATTGTTGTTACTGTGTACAATGTTCTCCTCAGTCAGAGTATAAAACATCAACTTTAAAACTGTGTGTTATTGAAGGGAAGGAGGTGGGAACTGTTGTGAGGAAGATTAATTTAGTATTAGTGTTGGACCTAGCAGGAAGGGCTGGAGGATTCCAAGATGGAATGAAGGAGCAGGAAGTGGGGCTTGGATTCTGAGAGAGACTCCATAGTGGCTGGGGACATAACTGTTGCTAACCCTGGGAGATCTCAGAGTTAGGGAAAAACTGCATCCAGATTCCCTGGGATCCTGAGAGAGGTGGAGGCTTTCAGCAGTGGACAAACAGACCTGCAGAGCAGCACCAAGTGGGGAAGTGGTTTGTGATCTGGTGGACAGCATTGCAAACTCACTCTCTCCTCCTGGGTACCTTAGATCACCTGTCCTGTTGGAGTTGGCTCTTGGCATCCAGTGACCATCCTTGGATTTACTGTGAGACCCCAATTGAAAGCCATCCTCAGGCTCTTTAGCTGAGTTGACCAAACCTGGCTGGAACCAGGTTTGGAGGAGCTTTCCCTGTGACTTCAGTACTGCTTCTTTGGGGCCCTGCCTGGCTTAGGTCAATAGAATAGTGTAGTCAAGTCCTTCCCTTGCCCCTGTGGTTTGCCCTTAGGTTGTAAGTATAGAATCCCTTATTCCCATCCTTTTTTAATTGTTCCCATCCTAATTTAATTCCCTCAATTAAACTGTTATAAACTTTTACCTTTTGCCTGTTGGTTCCATAGACTCTAGCCTAGGATGGCTGAGTGACTGTTGGGTCTAAGTGCCATTCCTGTGACGGTTAACAGCTTGGCAGTAAACCCTGATCTCCCTATCCTGGTTGGTCCTGTCTCTCCTTCAACGCAGTGTGAACCCACAAACCATTTAGTTTCATTTTAATAATAATAGTTAACATCCCTGGTGACCCATCATTACAGAACAGAGAGGTAGTTCTGTGGATTCAGGGCCAGTATTAGACATGGGAGGTCCTGAGTTCAAGCCTGACCTCAAACATTTTCTAGCTATGTGACCCTGGGCAGATCAATTAACCAACATTGCCTAGCCCTTACTACTCTTCTATCTGGAACTGATACTCAGTATTGATTGTAAGACAGAAGGTAAGGATTTAAAATGAACAAACTATATTATGGGAAAATATTGTAAGATATTAGTTGTCTTAAAAATATTACAAGTTTTAATGGATAAACTCAATATGGGCCAGCAATGTGACATTGCAGTCAAAAATGCTAAAGCAATATGGAGCAAAGTTCAGAGAAGTCTGTTTTATAGGAATGAGGAATAATAGTCCCACTAAACTCAATCACAGGCAGGCCATATCAAGATTACAGTCTTGAATTCTGTCATCCTAGCTGAGAAATGACATGAAAAAGCTAGAGTGCATTCAGAGGAGGGCAAACACTAAACCACAAGGCCTAATTTTCATTCCAGATGAGAAGTGAATAAAAAATGTGGGCATAATCATACTGAAGAAGAAAAGGCTAGAAAGGAAAATGATAACTCTTAAAATAGAAAGGAAAAATGTGAATTGTTTTGCTTGTCCTAAAAGAGAGAACTAGACAAAATTAGTGTTAAGTTACTAAGAATGCAAATTTAGCTTTGATATATGGAGAAATATTTCCTAACAATAGAAATATCTAAGAGGGGCATTCATGAACATTGGAGTTTGTGATTCTCTCCCCACAATAGGACTCTTCCAGCAATTTCAGGATGACCACTTGGCTCATGTGCTATAGAAGGGACTTTTCAAGTATGACCTGTATTTTACACTATTTAAAGTCAATTCCAGTTGTTGTGAGACTTTGTGAAAGTTTTCTTAAATTGTGATGGTAAGAAAAGATGATTTTATTTTATTTTTCCTGTTGGGAAGCACATAGTTAAGTCTGTCATGGAAAATTGGAAATTTGGAAGCTTCATTTTACTTATGGAAAAAGTACTGGATGAAGAAATTCTATAATAATGCACTAAGAAAAACATTCTGTTATTGTTAGTCCCATCTTTCTATTTTTAAATGAAGAAGCTCATGACAAAAGAGGTTAAGTAATTTGTTGACAGTCATCCAGCTAGCTATAAGTGGACTGTAACTAAAATTTATTTTCGATTATTTCTTGACCACATCTAGACCCCAGCTGCTACCTGGTTATTTATATAAGTAGATATTTAATTTATTCATTAATATCAAACTATTATCTCTGTGACATATCTAAATATTGTCACTCATGGCTATTCCTCTTCATATAACAATTTGGAATTGCAGTGGGCTTTATTCTGCACTGATAATTTCCTGTTAAATTGATGTTCAAATAAAATACTATTCTACATAAGGAAAGCATTCATGTGTCCCTCGTGATAGACTGATTATTTTGGATAATATTCATTACAGCAAATCAAATTAAATAATTTGGCTGTCTTCTAGACATTTATTGTAATGGAATTTCACCAATACCATATGTGATAGCTAGGGTAGGCCAAGTAGCTGAGTTGTTTGGAGCATGTTTTTACTAATCAAGTCAAGTTCAGGTCTGATCTCTAATTATCTAATTTGCTTGGCAGAGAATTTACAATTTGATGTATTTCCAACCAGGAATCTCAAAAATCCTTATAGTTATTCACAAAGAGGACCAGGCAAAATGAATGTTTGTATGTTCTCTGAAAACTTATACTCAACAATAAGAAATTAAGCATTTGTTATACATAAAACTCTACTCTAGGCTCTGGAGATACAAAGAGAAAAAAATAAGAAAAATCCATCTGTCCTCAAGAAGCTTATATTCTACTAGAGAAACAACTCAAAAATCAAGTCTTCTGGGTGGTGAATCCAAACCATCATCTCAGAAGATGAAAGTAAATAGAAGCTAGATAGCATGTATTTCCTTTAATGAGTTCAGAAAGATGCTGTGAAGTATGAATAAATTAAACCACTGATCCCAATTATATTGTAAGCCATTTTAATATAGATTCCATTTTGTATTATAAAGCCACTTAAACAAAAAAGAACATATTTCTATTTAGTTATACCTACCATGTTTTCTGTAACTATTCCATAAACCCTAATATAGCTGGTAGAAACAATGGGATTACAATTAGTAAGTAAGAGTAGTAAGAGATAAATAGCAAATTGAGACCCAAAATGGGCATGAGACATATCCCATTTCATACAGCTAATTAGTGGTGGAGTTGACTTCTCATCCATTGCTCCTTCCAAAAATACTGTTCTATCTCTCTTATGCATTTAAATTTTACACTGATAGCAAATGGAAACAAGGGAGTTAATATCTGTCATTTATATAAAAATGGAATAAAAAACCTCTTAATATTACTACCAAAAATATCAGCTATTAAACATAAATCTTAATTTTTCTTCCCAAACTACTATTTTTCTTTTATATTACATTAAAATTGCTTCTTGACATTCTTGGCCATTTAAAAATTCATAAAACTTTTTAATTAATCCTAGAATACTTAGATGCGGAAAAACTTTAGAGATGAGCTAGTCAAGCATCCTCAATTTGCCGGTGAAGAAACTGAGGCTCAATGAAGTGAAATGAAATATGCAGAAGGTTACACAACCCATAAGTAGCAAATCTGGAATTTGAGTCCAGATTTCCTTACTACAGGGTAGTGTTCTAATGATTACTACCTCTGTGACCTTGGTCAAATAATTTAATCACTTTAGGCCTTAGTTTTCTTATATTTAAAAGCAAGGCTTCATCCAGAAAATGAATTCTAGGGTCCCTTTCAATTCTAAATTTATTTCTATAAACTTGAATGTTATGTTTTTAATGGAAAAATAGCAAGTTCTGATAAAAATAACAATACCTAATACATCTCTAAGAGGTTAAAGAAGAACATTGACTATCTGTATTAAATATCATTGATAAATATGACTCCCTTTTCCCCCCAATTAAAGAAAGCTTGGTCAGACCTAAGCATTAATGAACTACATTTCGAAAGAGGTTTGTGTGTCCAATGGGCAAGCTAAATCTTAATTAAAATTCATGAAAGATATGTTGTTTCTCCTTACTGACACTAAATGGACTATTGATTGTTTCTGCAAATGGACTGAAAGCAAGGATGCTGTCATTTATTTCCTGAATTGGAGCCTGAAGATACAGAAAGCTTTATGGCATTACTATATATGAGGTAGTGCCAAATTTAAAGTTTCCCCAAATGAGAATTACGGAACATAAATGGGGATGTCATATCATTCCATTTGTTAGGGGTGTATCTTTGTTAATAACATTTGTATTTAATAAGAATATATAGAAATGGCTGATCTTGTAGTGACATCTTTTCCTGGGCCCTTGTTTCTCCAGTATACATTCTGAGAACATAATGTTATAGAGTTAAACAATTTTAGAACTAGAAAGCATCTTAGATCTAAGCTTCTTACCACTGTTACATACATGGATAAATTGATGCTCAAAGAGGCTCTGACTTTCTGAAGGTTATACTGTTAGCTATTTGTGCACCCAAGACTAGGACTCACCTCTAATTCAATGTTCTTTTGAGTATTTCCTATTTGTCAATTCAAATTAATTTATAATATAACTAAGCACTCAGTATGTGATGAGTTCAGGATTTTATATAGCCATAAGTTGAAATCCTTTCTCATAGTTTTAAGCAAAGGGAGCAGAAGCAAGTCATTTAAACTTTCAGAAATTTAAATATTTTTATAACACGCTTATATAGTAATTAAAATCCTCACACAGATCAAATCAGAGCTTCAATAAAGCAATGTACTATTATATAACATACTTTATATAATAATGTACATACCTTATATAATAGTGTATAATGTACTTTAATAAAGTAATGTCACAGCCAACCATCTCTAAACCTGCCTTAGTACAATGGAATGAGGATGGAAGGGAAAATAAATGTAAGAGAGCAAGAGATAGTTCATACACCTTCTCAAGACTACTAGTCTGATTGTAAAAGGAAAAAGGGACAGCCAAAGGATAGATGATCAAAAATGTGCACAAGGTATATCAATGCTTGGGTGACAATTGGATGGCAACTTTGATGCAATGATAGAGATGTGTCACACATCTTTTAGATTGCTCCCTCAAACAGTCACAGGTTGGGTCCAAGAGAGAGCCACTACCTTGGGTTTTAGGATTTATCCCGGTAGGGGATGTTTCTAAAACTATAGTCCATAAGAGTATAAGTCCTATTAACAATTCGTCAGTAGGTTTAATAAGCTTTTAGCAAAGATAAATGTATTAAGAACAAGCAGTATAAAGCATTCCCTTCAAAGTCCTGGGATACCCCCCTATTACAAATATATAGGATATCCATGAGAAGAATGGATTCAAACTTAGAGGTATAATAGTAGAAGAATACCTAAAGAGTGAATTTGCTCATGGGATCAGCCAGATGATAGAGTGGACAGAGAGCCAGGCCAAGAGATGAGAGGTCCTTGGTTCAAATATGGCCTTAGACACTTCCTAGCTATATAATCCTGGGCAAGCCACTTAATCCCACCTACATAGTCCTTGCCCTTCTGCTTTAGGATTATTATAGACAGAAAGTAAAGGTTTAAAAATATATGTATACATTTGAAGCAAAAGATAGCATATAATTCTGATTTCTAAAAGGTCTAGAAGGTTTTTCTTTGTTGATAGATTCCACATACAGATATTCTTCGGTATAACACTTTTTTTATTAAATATTATTTTAATCTGCTCACTGGTTGTATTCTTAAATTACATATATATATATATATATATATGGATAAATAACTACAAGTATATATGTAATATACAAAATAAATATATGTTTTATCTATGTAAAGATGCATAAATATAAGTATAATTTATTCGTATATTTATTTGTGTATATCTATATACATTTGTATAGATGAATAGATATTCCTGTAAAATCATTGCTATAGACTCCCTGGTATATATTATAGAGAAAATGGGTCTACATTGGGGAGAAATAATTGGATAGTTGACTACCTGAAAGAACAAACATTTAATAAGCAGTGCTATCTGTTGCTTCAGCCACAAAAGATAATAAAGAAACAGAGAATAGAGTAAATTCATTATTGATCCAGCAGTTTCTCACAGTGTGTATAGTCATGTGAGTCTGCTGAATTCCCTTACAAAACAGAGTTATGAGCCAGGGAAATAAAAAGGATCCAAACACGACATTGCTTAGAATCAGTTCTAAGTGGCCTCCATCTGTTTCTACTGCAGTTGCCATTCTCTTTACCCCTTGTGGACTCTCTGACTCTTGCCAGTTCTTTCTTTTGTCTCTCTAAAAATGCAATTTCTAATTGCTGCTGCAGGTTAAAAAATCAGTCTTCTAATTTTGAGCCCATTGATACCTGAAATGAAGAAAAAATAACTACAACCTACAACTACCAATCTTTTAGAATATTTTTCCATGGGTACATGATTCATGATTTTTTCACATCCTTCTTCCCTCCCCTACTCCTTGAGCTGACAAGCAATTTCATGGGTTATACATGTATCATTGTTCAAAACCAATTTCCATGTTATTCATATTTGCATTAGAGTGATCTTTTAAAGCCAAAACCCCAATCATATCCCCATGCAACTATGAATCTTTAACAAGTTAGCACCTCAGAAAGAGTGATAGAGAAGATTATTAGAAATACCTAAAGAGAGATAAATAAAAGATTTTGAGAATTCAGAAAAGGGAGGTCACTTCATAATGACATGCCTTGTATGTCTCAGGTGCTTAATGGATATTTGTAAATTGAATTATGCTACAGCAAATTTCAATTAATGTTTTATTTATCAGGGGAAAGAAAGCTTCAAAATTTCTGGAAATGAACAAAATCTTCTTTTCCCTAACTCTTCTTATGTAATCTATTTTGTTTATGTTCTTATCCCACAATTTTGGTAATCAGATCTATCTTAATGTTCATTTAAATGGATGTAGACTAGATCTATGACTATAGACAAGGCACATAAACTCTCTGGGCAACTCTCTTAGAATTTAAGTCACTAACAGTTATTGGTGTATATGGGATAAGGATGTTTCCTCATCAGAAATCCTTATACTAATGAAATCACAACTCTGGGCCAAAATCCACCAACAGCTCTCATTTATATTGTGCTTTATTGTGTTTTTCAGGTACCTCAGAAAAAAAATGTAATGCCTCCAGATTACCATTCTAAACATTAATGATCATCATTCTAATTATAGTGGAGTTGCTGAATCATTAGATATTCCCTGATGACAGGAATGCCAGAAAACAGGGAATATACCCCACCTGTATGCTCTGCTTCCTTAGTTCTCTTTAGTATCTGAACATTATCAGAGCATCTGCTGCATTCCCAATTCTCTTCTAATATCTAGAGACATTTTTGCATCTTCAAAACAATTTGCAAATAGGCTGTAGCTTTCACTACACCCCAGGGAAGCATTTAGAAGGGAGAATTACTTGTTTATCACAGACATTCTGAATCACCTAGCAAAATGTGTTCAGAGCCGACACTCAGCTTTACCATACTACCATGCCTTTTGATTGAAACAGACTCCCAAGGAAGTGAAGGGAGACCACCAAGTCCCAGGCAAGATGCTGTTTTAGAAGTCATTCTGTACTTCACCATTCAAAGGAACAGTTTCAGGATGCTAGGAGCAAAACAACAACAATAAAACAAAAATCCACCAATGATAGCCACAGTAACAATTAAAAACAAGTTCCCCTGACCTATAGAAATAAACAATAAAACTATCTTTCTTGTTGTTTTCCCTCCAATATCTTCCTTTTGTCATTCCTACCTCCACATCCTCACAAATTCAGCTTAGGAAACTTCTTTCAGTGAATGGAAGACAGCAAGTAAAACCTAATAGGGAGATTATAGACTTCAGGCACCTAATGGAAATGACTTGATTGCCCTTTTAGAGAACACCTTTTTTAGATTAAAAGCAATGCCACTGGGGACTAAATATCCATGCCAATTTTACAAATATCTCTTAATTTGTTCAATGCCATTAAATCCATAGAAACTGAAGAAAATGCCAGAAAATAACACTTCGAGCAATGGCCAAAAATAATAAAAAATAAAATACCTCAATGACTATCCCTTAGACTCTCAAAGTATTTCTAATTATGCCAGACTTGACAATAAAAAATAATTCTTTATATTCTCATGAAAGGAAAGTGAAATATTCTTAAAATTTTTTAAAGTGCACAAGATTTTCATTATTTTCTTGAAAAGTATTTGAAATGTGAGTATAGAAGGTCATTTTTTCTATGTACTAGAAGCCCTAGCCAGGATAATTTTGTGAATTGAGAAGAAATTACAATATTTTTATTAAGTGCTTTGCATATGACATACTGTCAATCCTTTTGTTGATAACAAAAATAATAATTCCTATTTTTACAGTACTTTAAAGCTTGAAAGTATATTCCTCTCAATAGCCTTGAAGATAAAGTAGTACTCATACAATCATCCTCATTTTATAGATAAGGAGATTTAATGACTTCTCATCACATAGATAGTATCAAAGGTGTAGAAGTGCAATAAATATTTGATTAAATATTTCACTTTTAGTGAATTCAATTTACAAACCTGCAACATAATTCTTGTATACTTTCAATTTTTTAAAAGATTCTTGGAGGTCCATTAATGATCCTAATAAGAAAAAATAATGAAAATAAATTCTAGTAAGATCATCATGTCACTTTGCTTTTGGAATCCCAAAACTATGGTAGTTTTTATTTTTATTATGTAAAATTGCACATATTATCACATATATTTATTACATATTATACAAAATTGCAAAAAACCCTGTACAACCCAAACATTTAACATAAAGCAGCTGTTTGAATATTGATGTAATGAAACACTTTAACACATTTAGTATGGCCAGTTGTAAACAATACAAATGAATCTGCAAAGCTCTTTATGGATAATACACAATAAAAAATGTAAAAGCCAGAGAACAGAGTACACATTAACTAAGAAAAATAAATGAAAATGAAAGGTCAAAGAATCTTGATGGAGACATTTGTTGGATTAACTAAAATGATGTTATGCATTGATATTACTCAACTAAAATGTAATCACCAAATAAGTTCAACTGTAACAACTAATGCTTGAGGGGGCAGCTGAGTGGCTTAGAGGATTGAGAGTCAGGTTCAGATATGGGAGGTCCTGGGTTCTAATCTGACCTCAGACACTTCCCAGCTGTGTGATCCTGGGCAAGTCACTTGGCCACCATTGCATAGCTCTTAGCATTCTTCTGCCTTAGATCCAGTACACAGTATTGATTCTAAGACAGAAGGTAAGGGTTTTAAAAAAAACAAACAAACTAATGCTTGATGTTAAGATTTAAGCTTTAAAATAAATTTAAATTATAAAACATGAAGATAATCTTTAATGAATACAATGATGATTGTGGCTATCTTCATAATTATTAAAACTCTGTGTACAATAAAATACTTAAGTTAAAAGTAACATTCATACACTGGAACTCCTGAGTTAGTCCTAATGTACATGTCTATGAGTTCAACAGTAAATTTTAGAGTTCAACAATATACTGATGTAATCTAAGTAATAGTAAGCAATATTTTAATATAAATGATCCCACATTTATTCTCCTTCTATGTAATATGACTGGGTAAGTTGAAAATTTTAATCACACATGGATAGGTACTCATATCTCTAAATCTATGCTCTTATTATCCTGAATAGAAATGCACAGAGTAGTTATGGAGAGCATGTACCCTAAATGCCAAAGACAAATCAATTGAGAAGATTAAGTACATACTTCTGAAAAGATAGCACTAATAAATATTTGAAAATTATCAAGTGAATGGCATAACATGGAGAGATTGAGACTATTCAATAGGAAGTAAATATTTGTAGTGATATCTAGTTGGGGAAATAAATGAAAAAATAAGCAATGACTTGAAAGCAAAGCAATGGGAAATGAGAACAACAAAAGTTTTAAAAATATGAGAACATAGTAAAGACAAGTTTTATGACCCTATTTGTTTACAGTATACAAATACAGAACCCATTAGGAGAGACAAAAGAGGAAAAGAACAATAATTAATTTTCAATGTATAACTAATTGAATTGTTTTGAGTACCAAATATATATATAACATATATATATATATGCATATATATATAATTTTGTAACTATATATATATATAATTTTGTAACAATAAAGCACTATATACATGTTACCTAAAATTATTTTCCTACATTTCTTCCTCCTCTTCCCATTCACTCCAAGATCATCAGCTGTATTGTTAGATGCTACAGAATTTAAATTACTCTTCTTTAAAGTATTTATAGGGAGAGTAAGTAAAAGTTGAATGTAGGGGAAAGAGTTCTATGGTTGGTACATAGTGCCCAAATGAAGAATATTAGTCAGTATTTAATGATATTATCATAAGGATTATAAACATCAAAAGTATAAAATCTTTGCCAATAACGTTTTTACAATAACAACTATGTTGACACTGCCTCTCCTCATTAATATCCTAACTTAGACATATATTTTCAACTTATACTATTCTTGCCTGTCTTTATACAAATCTTCCATTTACCTGGTCAGGCAACATGTCTTCTTTTTTTTCCTTTAGTATTTCATGGAGTTAAGTAAATTACTGTTTTCTGCCTCTTTATCCCTCGATATCATTCCATAAACAGTCCATATCTTTACCTGATTATGATTATTCAGGATATTTCCTTTTCCAGTACTTGTTGCTCAAGTGCAAGTCATCACTGGAAATATTGTGCAGACTACTCTAATCCATCATGGATCTTTTCATTGTCTTTTAGTTCCCTTGCAATTGTGAACTTGTAATGATTCTGGTGTTTTAAGATTTATAGCCTTACAGTGTCACTAAAAGACTACTGATGTTAAAAAGAGAGACTTTCATGATATTGAACAGCTTAGGAACATTTGCTGACCTTCACATTTGAATTTTGTTGACCTGGACTGAATAGTCAAACCTTTAGATTTAGGAGGAAACTTAAAGTTCAATTTCCTTAATTAACATGGGAAAACTGAGGCCCAGAGAATTAAAATTCCTTGCCCAACTTCACACAAAAAATGAGGAGCAAAACTGGTACTTAAATTCAGGTGCTTGGGTTCTAAAACCTCAATTCCTTGTACTTTGTTATATCATAGTTTATTTAATGAAATTTAAATTATAGTAACTTGAGCTTCAAATCCCATAATTCAGAAAGAGCTGTGGGCTAGAGAATAAATATTACAACTTTATTGCTCATAATGTTAAGAAAGATGTTTTTCATCAACAGATTTTTTCATAAAATTACTAATTTTTTATCTAATTTTTGACAAAACCCTACCCTAGATCTAAAATGGGATTTAAACATTGATTAGACAGTTGTTTCTTTAATATATGTTTAACTTAAATCAATATAAAGTGCTATTAATAATATGATTAATTATTCAGTACTTTTCATTCTTGCCCTATTTTCACTACAAGTATAAAAAGATCCTACAGGTAGATACCAATATTTTAAATTAGATTTATGTGATACAAAATCTTTCTTGACAAAAACACTACATTCTGTTTGTACATTAAATGTTTTCTTTGTTCAGTGAGTATATGAAGCTTTATTTCAATATCCAAAGGAACATACAGATTCTGTGTAGCAACTGCTTCTTCTTCTTCTTGTTTTATAGTCTTCTAGCAGAACCATTCCTAAGGTCACAGCATCATAGTGTCCCTACTATGGTACCTTCCTTCCCAAACATTCAGGTGGTCAGAAATAAACTATTTAGCTGCACCTAGCTAGTGTGACCTCATATATGATGGATACTATACCCTTTGCCAAAAATCCTCCTCTATCAACTTTAAACATCACCACCCCCTCAAGATTTCTAATTATGAACCTATCCATAGGAGATTCAGAAACAGTCTTGGACCCTTTAATTGTAATATTTCAGAAAATATAAAGGTGGAACTTAATTGTGTGTCAATGTGAATGAGACAAACTAGGTTCTTCCATTTATCTGCTGCTTTACCCTTTTTCAATCCTTTACTTTTTAAAAATTTTAAAATTTAAAACAATTTTTTAGAAAAATTTTCCATGGTTATAAGATTCATGTTCTTTCACTCCCCTACTCCGCCCCCACACCTCCCTCCCCCATAGCCCACACACATTTCCACTGGGTTTTACATGTGTCCTTGATCAAGACCTTTTTCCATATTACTGATAGTTGCACTGGGGGGTGGTCGTTTAGAGTCTACATCCCCAGTCATATCAGCATCAACTCATGTTTTCAAGCACTTGTTTTTCTTCTGTGTTTCTATTCCAACAGTTCTTCCTCTGAATGTGCATAGCATTCTTTCTCATAAGTCCCTCAGAATTGTCCTGGATCATCTCATTGCTGCTAGTATAGAAGTCCATTACATTCTATTTTACCACAATGTATCAGTCTCTTTATATAATGTTTTCCTGGCTCTGCTCCTTTCACTCTGCATCAGTTCCTGGAGGTCTTTCCAAATCACATGGCATTCCTCCAGTTCTTTATTCCTTTGAGCACAATAGTATTCAATCAGCAGCAGATACCACAATTTGTTCAGCCATTCCCTAAACAAAGGGCATATCCTCATTTTCCAGTTTTTTGCCACCACAAAGACTTTTGCTGTAAATATTTCTGTACATATCTTTTCCCTTATGAAATCTCTTCACAGTATAAAACCCAGCAGTGGTATGGCTGGATCAAAGGGCAGACAATCTTTTAGTACACTTTGGGCATAGTTCCAAATTGCAATCCATAATGGTTGAATCAATTCACAACTCCACCAGCAATGCATTAATGTCCCAATTTTGCCACATCCCTTTCAACATTTATTACTTTCCTTTGCTGTCATGTTAGCTAATCTGCAAGGTGTGAGGTGGTTTCTCAAAGTTGTTTTGATTTGCATTTCTCTAATTATAAGAGATTTAGAACACTTTATCTCATGCTTATTAATAGTTTTGGTTTTTTTATCTGAAAATTGTCTATGCATGTCCCTTGCCCATTTATCAATTGTGGAATGGCTTGATTTTTTGTACAATTGATTTAGCTCCATATATTTGTGTAATTAGACCTTTGTCTGAGTTTTTTGTTATGAAGATTTTTTCCCAATTTATTGTTTCCCTTCTCATTTTGGTCACATTAGTTTTGTTCGTACAAAACCTTTTTAATTTAATGTAATCAAAATTATTTATTTTGCATTTTGTAATTNAGTAATTAGACCTTTGTCAGAGTTTTTTGTTATAAATATTTTTTCCCAACTTGTTGATTCACTTCTAATTTTGGTTGCACTGGTTTTTTTTGTACCAAAACTTTTTAATTTTATGTAATCAAAATTATTTATTTTATATTTTGTAATTTTTTTCTAACTCTATCTTAGTTTTAAAATCTTTCCTTTCCCAGAGATCTGACAAGTATACTATTCTGTGTTTGCCTAATTTATTTATAAATTTCCTTCTTTATATTCATGTCATTCACCCATTCTGAATTTATGTTGGCGTAGGGTGTGAGATGTTGATCTAGGCCCAATCTCTCCCATACTGTTTTCCAATTTTCCCAGCAGTTTTTGTTAAATAGTGGTCTTTTGTCCCAAAAGCTGTGCTCTTTGGGTTTATCATAGACTGTCTTGCTGAGGTCACTTTCTCCAAGTCTATTCCACTGATCCTCCCTTCTGTCTTTTAGCCAGTATCATATTGTTTTGATGATCACTGCTGTATAGTACAGTTTAAGTTCTGATGCTGCTAGGCCACCTTCCTTCATATTTTTTTCATTATTTCCCTTGATATTCTTGATCTTTTGTTCTTCCAAATGAACTTTGTTATAGATTTTTCTAATTCAGTAAAAAAGTTTCTTGGTAGGTTGATAGGTATAGCACAAAATAAGTAAATTAATTTGGGTAGAATGGTCATTTTTATTATGTTAGCTTGTCCTACCCATGAGCAACCAATGTTTTTCCAATTGTTTCGATCTAGTTTTAATTGTTTGGAAAGTGTTTTGTAGTTGTGTTCGTATAATTCCTGTATTTGCTTTGGTAGATAGGTTACTAAGTATTTTATATTGTCTAGGGTGGTTTAAAATGGAATTTCTCCCTCTAACTCTTGCTGCTGTGGTATGTTGGAAATATATAGAAATGCTGATGATTTTATGTCCTTTTATTTTGTATCCTGCAACTCTGCTAAAGTTGTTGATTATTTTCAGTACGTTTTCAGTTGATTCTCTAGGATTTTTTAAGTAGACCATCATATCATCTGCAAAGAGTGATAGCTTGGTCTCCTCATTGCCTATTTTAATACCTTCAATTTCTTTTTCTTCTCTAATTGCTACTGCTAGTGTTTCTAGTACAATGTTAAATAATAGAGGTGATAATCGATATCCTTGTTTCACTCCTGATCTTATTGGAAAGGCTTCTAATTTATCCTCATTGCAGATGATGCTTGTTGATGGTTTAAGATATATACTGTTTATTATTTTTTGGAAAGGTCCTTCTATTTCTATGCTTTCTAGTGCTTTCAATAGGAGTGGGTGTTGTATTTTGTAAAAGGTCTTTTCAGCATCTATTGAGATAATCATGTGATTTTTGTTGGTTTGCTTGTTGATATGGTCAGTTATTTGGATGGTTTTCCTAATATTAAACTATATATGCATTCCTGGTATAAATCCCAAGTTATCATAATGAATAACTCTTTTAATCACTTCCTGGAGTCTTTTTGCTAGTATTCTATTTAAGATTTTTGCATCTATGCTTTCTCTGTTTTTGATCTACCTGGCTTTGTGATCAGTACCTTATTTGTGTCATAAAAAGAATTTGGTAGAAGTCCTTCTTTGCTTATTATGTAAAATAGTTTGTATTGTATTGGGATTAGTTGTTCTTTGAATGTTTGATAAAATTCACTTGTGAATCTATCTGGTCCTGGGGAATTTTTCTTAGGGAGTTCTTTGATGGCTTTTTCAATTTATTTTTCTGGTATTGGATTATTTAAGTATTCTATTTCTTCTGCTGTTAATCTAGGCAATTTATATTTTTTGTTAATATTTATCCATATCAAATAGATGGCTATATTTATTGTCACATAATTGGGCAAAATATGTTTTAATGATTGACTTAATTTCCTCTTCATTAGAGGTGAGGTCTCCCTTTTCATCTTTGTTATAGTTAATTTGGTTTCCTTTTTACTTTTTTATTGGATTGACTAGTACTTTGTCAGTTTTATTTGTTTTTTCCAAGTATCAGCTTCTGGTCTTATTTATTAACTCAATAGTTCTTTTACTTTAGATTTTATTAATTTCTCCTTTAATTTTTATGATCTCTAATTTAGTTTTCATCTGGGGATTTTTAACTTGTTCTCTTTCTAGTTTTTTGATTTGCCTGCCCAATTCATTGATCTCCCACCCTAATTTGTTAATATATGAACTCAAGGATATAAATTTCCCCCTGAGTACTGCTTTCGCTGCATCACACATATTTTGGTAGGATGTCTCATCATTATCATTCTCTTCTATGAAATTATTAATTGTTTCTATGATTTATTCTTTAACTGATTTTGGAGAATGATATTATTTAGTTTCCAATTAATTTTTTTTTTATTTTAAACCCTTAACTTCTGTGTATTGACTTATAGGTGGAAGAGTGGTAAGGGTAGGCAATGGGGGTCAAGTGACTTGCCCAGGGTCACACAGCTGGGAAGTGTCTGAGGCTGGATTTGAACCTAGGACCTCCAGTCTCTAGACCTGGATCTCAATCCACTGAGCTACCCAGCTGCCCCCTCCAATTAATTTTTGATTTGCCTAGCCATTTACCTTCATTGATTATTATTTTTATTGTATTATGATATGAAAAGTTTGCATTTATTATTTCAGCTCTTTTGCATTTGTTTGCCATGTTTCTATGGTCTAGTACATAGTCAATCTTTGTGAATGTACCAAGTGCTGCTGAAAAGAAGGTGTATTCCTTTTTGTCCCTATTTATTTTTCTCCACATATCTATTAACTCTAATCTTTCTAGGATTTCATTCACCTCTCTTACATCTTTCTTAATTAATTTTTGGTTTGATTTATCTAGATCTGATAGAGAAAGGTTCAGGTCTCTCACTAGTATAGTTTTACTATCTATATCCTCCTTGAGCTCTGCCAGTTTCTTTTTTAGAAATTCAGATGCTATACCATTTGGCACATACATGTTAAGTACTGATATTTCTTCATTGTCTACACTGCCTTTTTCAGGATGTAATTACCTTCATTATCTCTTTTAACCAGATTTATTTTTATTTTGACTTTATCAGATATCATGATTTCAAGTGCTGTCTTCTTTTTCTCAGTGGAATTGTGCATTCAGCTAAGTGGGGTTAGGGGTGGTTGGGGGAGGGTGAAAGAACATGAAATATGTAACTATGGGAAAATATTCAAAATAAAAATTAAAAACAATTTTAAAGATTTTTTTTGGTTTTTGTTTTAGTTTTGCCCCTTTCTTAATTACCTTTTGTTGATTCTCTTGAGTTCTGTGTTTAGACATCAAATTTTATGTTTAAGTCTGTTTTTTTTCTTTATTAATGCTTGGAAGTCTTCAATTTTATTAAATGATCATACTTTCCCCTGCAAGAATATAGTCAATTTTACTGGGTAGTTGATTTTTGGTTGTAGATCCAGTTCTCCTGCTTTCCAGAATATTATATTCCATGCCTTCTGGTCCTTCAGCACAGATCCATCGAGATCCTGTGTTATTCTAACTGTGGTTCTCTGGTATCTGAATAACTTCTGTTATATTTGAGAAGCTGTAATATGATAGGGTCTGTAGGATCAAATCTCTCTGATCTTTTGGTTTATGGAGAAGACACACACACACACAACACACACACACACACACACACATACATACAAACAGGCTTGATTGAAGGGAGGGACAAGATCTTGCTGAGAACTCCTTCACTTCCCCCCTCCAACCAGACAGTTAGAAAATCAGTTACAATGTGGAGGTTGATCTGTTATCTTATGGGTTCACTCAGGAAACTAGGAAAGACAAAACTCCAAAATATGATAACTTTCTCTAAACTATTTCCCCACAGTTTTGAATAGGAGAGAATAGGAAAAGTTTGATGTCTGAAGTTCACAGGCTCTGAGGATAAGCTAGAAACCAGGGCTACCAAGTCAGAGGAACTCAGCTTGAGGAAGTTATGAGTATTTCCCTAAATATAACCAGGCACTGCTCCCAATTGATTAAAAGTTGAATAAATCGAGGGGATGGGAAAGGAGATCAAATAAGGATTGACAGTTCTAGGAAGCCTTCAAACTGTTATGTCCAAGCAGCCCCTCCCCCCAGAGGTGAAAGGTAACTTGAATAGCTAGTCTGCTCTCTAAGCCTATAAATAATCTTCTCCTATATCTAAATAACTAAACAGAAGTAACCATGATGTAGTTGAATGTGAAATCAAGGTAAAGCATGTTGCCAGCTAGGAACTAAAATGGCTTTGCTCAGATTCAAACCTCAAGCCCCCAAGAGCCACCCAGGACCCAAGACCCAGTAAGCAGAGTGTGTTCTGCTTACTCTAAACCCAGGAGCCAACTCCCTTAACTCCCTTAACTGCCCCCCCTCTCAGAGTTCTTGGGGGGTTCTATGGAATTCTGAGCTATGGCCTAAACCCCTCTCTGCAGCTAGAATTCCACTCTGCAATATGAATCTCACACTTCTTCTTAGCAGCTTGTAATATTTTTTTCTTTGCTCTTGTAATTTTTTTTTTAATTTGGCTATGATATTCATGGGAGTTGTCAGTTGTGGATTACATATAGGAGGTGATCTGTGGATTCCTTCAATCTCCACTTTTCCCTCTTGTTTGAGAATGTGTAATGTTACTAGACCTTGAAGTATTGGGGCATAGGTTCCCTAAGTATTTCCTATCCCCTCACAAGTTGGTAAAGGAATTAAAAAGAACTTTTTATTTATTTAACCCAAATTTCCAGGATGTAAAGTTTCATTTGGATAAATTTACACACCATCAGAAAAAGCAAAATTTTTAGAAGAAACTAGAACAAATGAGAACCTGAGCTCATGGCCTACTTCCACAAATTTCTTTAAGTGTCGTCTCATGATAACATGAAATACCTTCTACAATGCAGAACTGACTTACTTAAAGCAATGAAAATTTATGCTAAAAGACTAACTGGATGGAACAAATTTGAGAAACTTAGGCTGAAGATGAACATCCCAGTCTGTACCTCAATTGTCTTGTCAAGGCAGCTGATAATTTATTAGGGTTTCGGGGTAAGCAAACTTCTGAGTCACTACAACACATTAGAAGGTGTACCAACTAGAATTCCTCAATTTACATTAAGCAAAGAAGCAATGGAAGGTGTCAGACCATAATCCAAAGTCTCCTGGAACAAGTTATACTGGTCTATGACTTTTCAGAGTTCAACATTCCCATCATGACAATTAAAAAAGCAAAATTGGGATCTGAAGGGAAAACTCAGTGGAGAATGGTTCAAGATCTCAGAGCAATCAATAATTATGTAAAGAAGACACACACAATAGTACCAAGTCCATCTCAAATCATCACTGAAATCTCCACTACAGCTAAATGGTTTTCCATTATTGATCTCAGCTTAGTATATTTTTCCATTCCCATTCACAGAGACAGCCAGAAGCTGTTTGCCTTCACGTGGGAGGGGACATGGGTCCAGTGGACTCATCTTCCACAGGGATTCATGGACAGCTCCACAGTTTTTTTGCCAAATATTACAAAAAGATCTGGAATCTATTACTTTTACAGAGAGCAAAATGGTACATTATGTAGATGATGACATCCTGCTAATGTCACCATCTGCATCCATATGCCAGAGACACAATGTGTATTTGTTAAAAGGACTGTGTGAAAGGAGTCATAAGGTGTCAAAAACAAACTGCAGTGGGTTATAAGAAAGTTGAATATTTAGGATTCACCTTAGAAGAAAGCACCAGAAGAATATCCCAAAAGAGAATTGCTAACACACAAAAGTTGAGTTTGCCTTAGACAAAGAAACAACTCAGAGCAATCATAGGCAAGACAAGGTTCTGTAGGCAGTGGATACCTGGCTATGACATAATCTCTAAACCAGGGATCGGCAATGTATGGCTCTCAAGCCATATCTGGCTCTTTTGAGGGCCAGATATGGCTCTTTCTGCAGGAGCCATCAAGTCAATTTTTTTTCAGGCACTGTTACAGGAGCTCACACTGTTACAGGAGCTTGCACTGTGAACACTGTAAGGTCTCATGGAATTACATTTTAAAAAATGTGGCATTTATGGCTCTCACGGCCAAAAAGGTTGCCAACCCCTGCTCTAAACCATTGACAGAGCTAACCAGGAAGAATGTCACAGAACCTTTGAAGCTCAACAGAGAACACAAGCATGTCAGAAAAGCTTAAGGCTGTAATCTTGTCATCACCAGCATTAGGCATACCTAATCATGAGAAACTGTTCCATCTGTTCATTCATGAAGATAAGGGGATCACTTGTGGAGTACTAATGCAAACTTTAGCGAATAGTCTAAGACCAATAGCCTTTTACAGTTCTAAATTAGATCCTGTGATCCAAGGAATGTGTAGTTGTTTGAAGATTGTTGCTACAGCAGCCCTTATGGTTAGAAAATCCTCAAGTTTGACTTTGGGAGGAGAGCTGAGATTATATTCCCCACATCAAATACAAACAACATTGAGGAATACCAATCTATAAACTTTCACATTGCTACAACTCTTTCAGTATCAAGCCATATTGCTAACTAATGAGAACTTATCTTTCCATTGGTGTAAAAATATCAACCCAGCTACTTTTATTCTAGATTTACCATTAGAGGGTAAAAATCTACACAATTGTAATGAGACCCTACAAGTTGTGCAAAAGGCTAGAGAAGATTTGTCAGATGTCCCCCTAGTTTATGCCAACTTGAATCTATTCACTGATGGCTCTTGTTACATGTTAAATGGAAAGAAATACTCAGGGGCAACTGTTGTGACAGAGACAAAAATTTAATGGTTTATAGCCTTGCAACAAAATATCAATGCAAAAGGCACAGAACTCATAGGACTAATAAGAGCACTCCAGATTTCAGAAAACAAATGTGCCAAAATCTTTACAGATTCAAAATATGCATTTGGAGTAGTTCATTCTTCAGGAGAAATGTAGAGACATCATGGTTTCATAACTTCAAACAGGAAGGCAATAGCCTATGGAAATTTGATAAGTGATCTATTTCAAACTATACAGCTTCTAGAAAAAGTGGCTGTAATTCATTTCAAAGCTCATCAACAATTAGTAGGACCAGTGCAGATAGGCAACCACAGGGCAGATATAACCACGAAATTCAGTGCTAGATTTGGTCCAATGTCAGTACTGAACTTATGCTTATTGGATGAAGATTAATTACAAAATGCATATTCTCCACAGGAAGTAAAGTACTAGAAAGAACACCTTGGAGCAGACCTAGTAAATGGCATGTGGCTGTCTCCTTGTTGAAAACCATTTTTGCCAAAAATGCCATTCCACACTTTATGTAATGCTCTGCACCACAAAAGGCATTATGGGACTTTAGCCCTCATGGATTCTGTGAAAAAAAAAACCATTGGATAACTAAGGGAATAGCAACAACAGCAAAGATAGTCTCTGAAAATTGTAAAATTTGCATGCAATTCAACCAAGGCATTATAAAAGTCAGAAGCCTGGGAGGTAAACAACTTGCATACACTCCCTTTGAGTGCCTGAAGATTAGCTAATCATAACGCCTAAATGCCAAAGGTTTACATATGTATTGGTGACTGTGGATAGACTGACAAAATGGCCAGAAGCATTTCCAGCTAAAGGTAATAATGCAGCTTTTGTAGTAAAGATCCTATTGAGAGAAATTATACCTAGATTCTCCATTCCTGCTTTTATTTCCTCAGATTCTGGAAGTCATTTTGCTAATTGTATTTTAAACCAGGTTTATCAGGTTTTAGGAATAAAAAGACATCTTTGTTCCCTATATAGGCCACAGTTCTTTAGGGCACACTTAATGAGTGAATCAACATCTTAAAACTCTGATAGGAAAACTCTGTGCTGAGTCATACCTGAAATGGCCAGATATTTTGCCTATGGCTCTATTCCATGTCAGAAGCCAACCAAATAGTAATACTCATTTATCACCTTTTGAGTTACTATATGGTCAATTACCATGGCATGGCAAGGCTCCACAAGAAATAGACTACTTATCACACCTAAGAATAGAGTGTAAACTCTATGACTATATCACGCTGTTAAAAGAAAGGCTAGATACTCAGATTAGCCTTGATCCTACAAAGAATACCACTTGACTTTAGTTTGCATAACTATAAACTGGGAGACATTGTATATATCAAAAACTTCACCAGAAAATCAGTCTTGGAACCTAAATGTCATGGGCCATATAAAGTAATTTTGGTAACCCCTACAGCAGTCAAAGTAAGAAGTAGAATACCATGGTTTCATGTTACACACATTAAGTCCTCCAAAGAATTGCCTCAGCAACAATACCCAACCACAGAACAAAAGAAGTCAGAAGATCCAAATGTAATAGAGCAAATTAGTGATATTGATGAATAAGCATAAAGACAGCAAGTGAAATAATGAACTATAACAAACTTTAAAATAACTTTCTAAAAGAAAATGAAAAAAAAAACTGAACTGTGTACAACATGTATGTGACTTGGACAACCTCACTAAAGATGCACAACAACATCATGATCAACTGTGCAAGATTAGGTTTGCATAGTACAAGGTTAACATAACCAGACACTAATCAGACCACAAATCAATGCATTTACATAGTAGTTTGCATACAACAGTCCATAGTGATTGACAGAAGGATTCTAAAGGAGATAGTGAGTATTAAAACCAAACAGAACGTGTTAGTTTATATGTCCAACACATAGACACTTAAACTTACTTCACGTGTACATATTGTATATACATTATAAATAGTTAGAGTAAGAAGGATTTTGACCATAGTAAAGAGAACTTTGTTCCTTGATCTGGTTAACAGTACTTGAATACTCTCATTGTTAGAATTTCACATAAAATCCTTGTACATATGCATTATACTTGATTCTAACCAATAATAATAAGTTTACTAATCCTAGAGACAGATTAGTCAGGGATTTTCATATGTAGGTAGCATAGGGACAGTATATTATAGTTATATATTTTTTAGATATGTTTGTACATAAGTTAAATGACAGATAGGCATAAGTGATGTGAATTTAGGTAGACATGTTACTAAGAGATTAACATTCTAATATAGCATAGGAACTTTTATACTAATATTTATTAATAATAGATTAGGTATTATAGGAATTTAAGACTATTAGATTTGTTTATTTTGATATGAATGTTTATTAGAAGTTGAGTATTAACAGAAATTATTAAGAAAGTTTGTTATATTTATGCTTTACCATAGAGCAAGGGAGAAAGTTACAAAGTTTAGGATTTACTTTTTTTTTTCAAATTTGCCTTGTTGATTGTATGAGCATGTTCATTATTTTATTTATCATTTTTATTTAAACCCCAAATCTTTCCTAGTTAAAATTTCCCATCCCTTGTCTTTAGCATAGGTAAGAATAGAGAGTTTAGGAAATAGCATAGATAGAAATTTATTGTTTTGGGGACTATAGATAGTTAAGGTACAGAATTAGAATAGCATAGCATAGAATTCAACTAAGAAGATAAACATCTGGAGGTTTTCAGGTTGAAGCCCATAGAAACCAAAAGCAGCATGATTGTAATGTTATTTGGCAATGCAATATGAAAGCAGAATGATTTACAGTTAGCCGTTTGAAACAGAAAGAACTGAGATTGCCATGTGCCAGCAAGGATAAAAGTCAGTTACTGGGAAGGTATAAAAAGAAGGATTTTGGACCAAAGGTGGTCTCAGTTTTGAGAAGGAATTTTGGTGGGAGGTCTTGGTTGGGTTTGGGTAGAACAAAGATCAACTTAGAATACCAGCAACCAGCTCTGATCACTACCATACTCTCAAATCCTGTGTGACTCTGATCATTGTTATGGGGGTAATTTGGGGAAAGGTGTTTGGGGTAAGGGAATTGAAAGGAGGATGTTGGAGACTTGGTAAATGGATAAATTAGGCTACAGGTAGGCTGGGATTAAAGGAGATTCAGGGTAATATAGGACTGAAGTCAGGAGTATAACACAGAAGGGAAACAGAGATCTTAGGAGAAAGAAGTTAAACTAAACAGGCTAACACAGCAGGCTTACAGACAGGGACTTAGACTCAAACACAGGCTGAGGGTAATAGACTAGACTGAAATTAACAAACAGGCTTTAGTTAATTTCACAGGAAGGGACCTATTTTGAAGTAACACCTTCCTCCAAGATGGATGACCAGCTTCCCTCTGAGCCCAGAGTATGTTGTCTCTTTCCCTCTTCTCCCCTCTTGATAAATACCAGACAAATTACACTAAATAGAACTATTGAAACACAAGGGTTTAATTGTTTAAAGAATGTTTGTTAGGAAGGTGGGTTAAAGGAAAGCCCTATCAGTTATCTCAGGAACTTCAGGTGGGGGAAGGGAAGTAAAGATGGAATCTGAGTAAGGACCTGCCTCACTCAGTTTTACAAAATGCTATCTAAAAGAAAATAAATGATGATTTGATTAAATTATAAATAATACTGTCAATTAGATAACTCTTCACAGATTTAACTCCTCTCTAATTTCTCTCCTTATAAACTCCACAGCCACTAAGGTAAGAGAGGGAAGGCAGGGTGGTATTGGGAAAGGAAGATATAAAGGATCTATCTAAAATAATAATTTCTCAAGTAAATATATTAATGCTAGGCTAAATTTCAATATTGAAGCTAGATAATCTAAGAGCTCGCTCATTGACTTCCTCCCTTCATGGAAGAACCAGTCAACTGCCTCTCTCAAGATTCTAAAACCTCTAACAGCTTTTTGGAACTCAGCCAAAGCTAGAAAAAAACTATAACCCCAAATTCTGTATACTACATCATCTATAGCTTAAGCCAAGCATTCCCTTTACTCCTCTCTCCTTCAATTCCCTATTCGCTTTCCCTAAGTTTGTTACCATTAAATCTTAAACTCACTTAGGTGAATTTCATTCTTTACCTTAAGGATTAACAATTATATACTTGGGTATTTGAAGGAAGAGGGATTATTTCCAACTGAAAGTTAAGTCACAGTCAGTTAGCAGTCAGTTTATTCACATCTTGGGGCCAGGATAGTTAGAAGAGCTGTGTAATCTGAAGCACAGCTTCTTTACTTGACTACTTGTTCTGGGACACTGTTATTTTGAAGTTTGGTGTATCATTTTTTTTGCAAATATTCCTGTGGGGTCCTTAGTGTTTCACTATCACAAGTTGATGTTACACTTAAGGATTTCCACACTCACTTAGCTTCAGCTATTCATACCATCAGATGATCCTGCCCCATTATTATAATGTCAGGGCATTTTTCTTGGATAATTTCCTGTAGGATGATGTCCAGGCTTTTGCTTTTGTCATGATATTCTGGTAGACCAATAATTCTTAAATCGTCTCTCCCCAATCTGTTTTCCAGATCTGAGTTTCTGCCAATGAAGTGTTTCACATGTTCCTCAAATTTTTCATTCTTTCGATTTTGTATGTTCTTGCTGCCTTGTGAAGTCATTTGCTTCTAGTTGTTGAATTCTAATTTTTAAAGACTGAATTTCATCCCTGGCTTTTTGGTCATCCTTCTCCTTCTCGTCTGATTTTCTTTGTAGGTCAGCTTTCACCTTCTTTGCCTCATTTTCAAGCTGGTCAACTTTGGCTCTCAAGAAACTATTTTCTTGTTTTAGTTCATGTATTTCCTTTTTCCAATTGTCTTCAGCCTCTCTTAATTGTTTTTGAATTTTATTTTGAGTTCTTCCAATGTCTGTATCCAATTAGCTGTAGTTTCTCTGTTTTCACTTGGACTTCATTGATCTTCTTCTGTATCATTTACTCTTTATTCATTTCCTGGAAAGAAGCTGTCAATTGCAATTTATTTTTCTTTTTCTCTTGTTTACTCATAATTTTTCCTTCTTTCCTTCCTGTAATTGGATGTAATCTTGCTCCACTGATTTTCTGGATCTGTGTGTTTGGGCTATTTTGTCCTGAATCAGCTCTTTCTCTGCTCTACTGATTGATTAGGTTAAGCAGATGGTTTTAATGAGCTCTGATATAAGATCTTCCCCAGCTAGCAACAGAAGTTTTAGCTAATTTCTCTGCAGTCTATGGGGGAGGGGTGTTGTAACTTCCCTGCCCTCTGAAGACTGCTTATCTGCCCTATTGATGGGATTAAGCCAGGGCAGAGATTGATCTATAAAGCTTGATGTGCACTAAGACCAAAACCTCTAGAGAAGAAGGGGAGCAAGATGGAACGTTTTCACATTGTCTAGGTTGCCCTCTCTCCATTTCTCTTCCAGCCATCTCCCTGCTATCAGTGTTCAACACCCTCAGCCCAGCACAGCTTTTCCAGCAAGGCTCTCTCTCTGGACTAGTGTGTTTGCTTGCCCAGAGATTCTAGGAGCCCCTGGAGGTTTAGCACAGCACATGGGGGGAGGGGTCCTGGGATCTTCCTTCTTCCTTACCCTCCAACCCAACAATTCAAGAATTTAGCCTTTTTTTTTTCTTTTTGAGTACCTCTTGAGCTGAGTCCTACAGGAGAATCCCCCAGTTCTGTACCGTTGTTAGATTTGTATTTCTTCCCCCTCAAAGCACTTTGTTTTTTACCTTGGTGTGGAAAGGTATGGAGGTCTGAGGTTTTTTCTCAGTCTAAGCTGCCATTTTCCCAGTATTCTCTCAGTCCTTTTCTTAATGTTCTTCCTTCAGAATCCACTTGATTCCATGAGATTGATGGAAAGTATACAATTCCAAATCACTACTCGATTATAATAATGACTAATGGTTTGCTAATATGTGTCTAGGTGTATGCATGTGGGAGTCCACATATATAAAACAGGACAGTGACTTTTTTGCTTGGTGAAATGTAATGTCATGACATTTTGACAGATTTTTCTAAATTTATGGTTTTATTAAATAAAATATCCTATAAATTATTTATAATTTATCAATTTGGAAGAAATAAATAATTAAATACTATTAAATATATCAATATCTAATATGCTTTGGACAACTTTGCCTTTCGAGAATGTGTTCATTGGTATTTCTGTATGAAGTCTCTGTTTCCTAAATTCTAATAAAAACGTATTAATCTCAGGAAATGAGTTCTATGACAAGTAAATATGCTATTGTATTTTCTTATTCTCTTGATTTATCCACTCAGTATTGTGCTAAGTCACAAAATCTGAGTTCCACTATTCACAAGCTATATGACTTCAGATAAATCACTTCAACTTTCCTATAAACCATATCTCTATCTGTAAATTAGTAATTCTAAACTATATGATAACTAAAGACCCTTTCTGCTCTAATGATCTGTTTTTATGGTGAATGAAAGCTTCCACTTAAATTAATTGTCCAGATAAATAGACTAGCCCTTCATACCTTTGAGTGAATTTTTAAAAATAAGTATGTAGAAAACTTTTTAACACACTACATTTTTCCTGCCTTCTTAGATAGAATGACTAAATAAAGTTCAACCTCTTAATGTCCTAGAGTCATAATGATCATAAAACAAAGGGCAATATATCTATATCTGGAAGGGACTTCAGACACCAACTAGTCAAATATAGGTCTCATTTTACAAATTAGGAAACCAAGTGCTGGGAGGTTAGGTGACTTACTCTAGAACACACAGGCATTAAATATCAGAATTGTGATTTAAGTACTTAATAGAGTTGTCTTTCTGTAATTATTCATACTAATTTTAGAATATAAGTATTAGGAGAGACATATTCCTCTGTCATTCTGGATCTGAAGAACATTCCTCTCTATAGCTTCCAAGAGAATTGATCACTTAGCCTTTGTTTAAAGATTTTCATTCACAAGAGATGTATTAGCCCAGTAAACAACCCTTTTATAGTATCTATCTGTAATAAAATACTTCCAGTGATTATTACTTATTAGTGCTATCTACATGTATACTAAGTTGCTACAGATTTTCCATCTGTAAATGCAATGTCTAAATAGGTGAAGGATAGCATTACATTAACATATATGTCAATAGAGATCATATTGGGTTCACATTTTTCTCTCATTGTATGGTATGATTTTTGAGGGAAACAGAATCCACCAACCCTTTTTGGAACTTTTAGAATTGTTTTCCATTTTGTTAGTTTATCTGTTTTTGTCCTCTTGAATACAAAATGTAGTAGATGTAGAGAGAAGCATTTTTACTCTGCAATTTGCTTTCTTTGCTTTTTATTTGAATGGAAATGAAAGGGAAGCTTTTTGGGAGCTCTTCAAAGAGATCCCAAATTTCAAATTTTAGGTTCTTTTTTTTTAATCCTTACTTTATGTCCTATTGTTAATTCTAAGGTAGAATGGTAAGACCTAGCCAAACAAGTTTAATAACTTGCCCAGGGTCACAAATCTAGGAAGTATCTGAGGCCACATTTGAACCCCTGTCCTCATAACTCCAGAACTGGTGTTCAATCCACTGTGTCACCTAAGTTACCCCAAACTTATAGGTTTCTGGTTATATTTAAAACATGTAAGTCTTTCAAAAGTATTGTCGAAAAGTGTTTTTGTTGTTGTTGTTTGTGTTTGTTTTTGTTTAGTCCAAGGGTTCCAGTTTTTTATTAAAAATCTTTAGCCTCTAATGATTTTCATTCATACTGTCTAAATCTTCCATCACTAAAAAATAGCAGCTATCAGTGCTGGAACTGTATTGAATTAAAGGTTGAACTGGATTCATCTATCTTATTCCTATATCCTAAGCCATAAATTTAGGGCTCTAACCCTTATCACTTTATTATATTCCTTTAATTAATATTTGTCAAAATGTAAATTAATGATAATTTATTTACATAGATTTTTTATTACTTAAAAGATTCCTCAAAACCCACTGAGGCACAGTGCAAGTATCAAAGAAACAAAAGATTTTTAATATTGGCAGGTCCTTAGTGGTCATCTACCTCCTTTATAATATACCAGAAAATGATATCCAGGCTTTTACCCACAATAATGGGAATCTATTCCTTCATAAGACATCTCATTCTACCTTTGAATACCTCTAGTTAGAGATCCAAAATATCATCTCTTCAATTTCTACCCATTGGTGCTAATTTTATTGTCTTGTGCCAAAAATAACAAATCTTATCCCTTTTCTATGTGACTGTGCTTCAAATAATGGAGACCTTATTCAAATTTTGAAAAGGTTGTTAATTTTATAACTAAATCCCCTCCATCAATATGAGACATTGATCTCCCCATTTTACAGATGAGACACCTTCAGTAAAAATGAACGAAGTGCTTATTTGAAATGCAGGATTTGAACCTAGTTCTCGTCATACTAAACCTTATATTATTTCCATTACTGCATTAAAATAGTTTCTGAATAGAGAAGACAAAGGGTATATGGTCACTTGAGGAATTTCTGACTTGAAAGCTTCTGTATTCATTTTGGCACATGTTTTTTACTCTTATTCACTACATAGACATGTGTAAAGATTGAAATGAATATACCCACATAAATTTGTTTTGCTAAATTTTGCATTTATATTTTAGCTTACTTATTATTGTAATGTAACATTCTGGAGAACTACCTACATAACATCTTACTGGGATCCTTGCTAAAGGACACTGGTCATTTTTCAAGCCCAGATAGAGCTATGGCATAAGGTAAAGATGATCCCTATGAAGTAACTTCAAGAATGTCAAGAAAATTTCCCTGCTCCTTCAAAATTGACCCTACCAATTTTTGGTGCCTGAGAGTATATATTTTGGCTCATAGCTCCCTCTCCTCTTTTTCCTGTTACAGTGGAAAAAAATCATTCCCAAGTGTAATATTTTCAGCATTAGCAGTCATTAACAACTTAATATAAATTGATTTAAATATCCCATTTCTAAGCAAAAAAATCTTTATGAAAGAACATACACTGAGGAAATGGGGGATGTCACTAAAGCAGAAGTTTGAGAAATGGAAGTCTAAAGGGCACTAAACACTAAATTTGTTCTCTCACTTTAATTAGTAGTATGAATACCAGAGCTATGGACACTGATGAGAGAATCTGATTATGAATTGCAAACCAAAGAGAACATTTAAATATGAAAAACAAATGGGTATATGTTATCTTTCGAAAACTAATTTAAGACATCTAGTATCTGAGAAAGACAGTTGAATATATCTGTTAAATAACCATTTATCTAGCTACTCCAATTTCCTCTAAGCATTATCAGATGATCTGAAAGTACTTTATCTCAGCCTACATCAAATTTGTTTTCAATAAATTATAACACAATGTTCCCATGTCTGCCTTTATAGAATATCTCTATGAGAACAACTTATCTTTAATGAAACTATACTTGAAGATATCCTTTGAAAAACTATGTAAGTGTAAAGTCATTATCATTTTTATATTGAACACTTTTTAAAATAAATACTTTTGAATCTGTTAATGGAAAAAATAGCAATTTTCAAGTAATTGTAGTAATTTGTCTTAAATTACCTTAGGACTTAAGGAAGATGAGGGGGAAAATGTGTTATTCATACTGAGTGACTAAAGTCCTATCATAATATTTAATATGGATTCAAGGGGATTCAAAGGCTATGTCAGTGAAGGACAAGATGTGGCAGGTCCTAATCAAACAGAAACATTTTAGGATATGCCTGATAATTGATTATGTCTGCTGTCTGAAGAAAAAAAAACAAAGGTAAATCTGAGAAGCTCACTACCATATTAGTCATAGACTTGTGAATTTTTCAGCTATTATCAAGTCTATAAAGACATCTGACTAAGTTGTTATGGAAGTAATAATCTGTATTAATAAGAGCCATAATAATATTGTAACTTGAGAGTCAGTCTTGATGTCAGGAATCCCTATGTTCAAATATTACTATGGACCACAAGCTGTGGTGCCATGAACAAGCCATTTTTCTTCCTTCATCACAGGCAGCTCATTCAGACTATACAGAATAGTTGTTAATCTCATCATTTCAATATGGAAATTCCCTAATCTGGTTGAAATTATATGGAAATGAAAATTTAAAAAATTAAAAAAAGGATTATAATCTCAACCAATGAAATCATAGATATGTGATGAAAAGGTAATTTGACATAATGAAAAGGCATTGGATTTATAGTCAGAAGAACTGTTTGAATCTTAATTCTGCAGCCTATAACCCGAGTGATTTGGGGCATGTCATTTAACTTTCTGGAATTCAGATGATAATGGAGTTCCTATTTAGCTTTAAAACTATTATTCTGTCATTTCCATTTGTCTGGTACCTATAATTTTAAGTGGGTTTCATTATATGTTATTGACATTTTTAAGCATATAAAGCCAAATTATAAGAAACATACCAGGAAGCAAATCCCTGATCTAAGTCAAGAATAATTAAATCATTGTATCCCTTTCCAAGGATGGGATGAGATAAAGTTAGATACAACCAATATTACTTTTGTGTATGAAAATATTTTTTAAAAAAATTTAATGATTATTGGCATAAGAAGTATACATGTATGCATGTTAACTCTGAAAGAAAAGAAAATAATACTTAAAAATAAAGAATGGCCTTATTGGTCTGATTCTTATTTAGTTCCCCTGTTTTCCAGTCATTTCCAGATTCCTTAGTTTTCTCTTGGATGATTAGATTTTCTGACCTTGAATCTTAATTTGTCAAGAGTTATTCCCTGAGTTTTGCAATAGGGTGATACCAAATGGATCTTTCTTTCTTTCTTACTTTTCCTTCCTTCCTTCCTTCC
>NC_058133.1:301246927-301257609 GCF_016433145.1 Gracilinanus agilis | reverse complement strand
ATATATATATATATATATATGTATGTGTGTGTGTGTGTGTGTGTGTGTGTGTGTGTGTGTATAGACACAGAACTGCTTTGTAACAGTGATTCTATGTATAGACAAACAAAACTCCTTTTCCTATTTCAGCTTTTACCTTCTATGCTTCTAATGATTATTTAAATCTCTGTAACTACCTGATCCCCATTAAATAGTTGAGGGAGAGGGGTACAACAGGATTTTTCTGGTGCCCTTTACTCTCCAAAGAAAAGTTGTAGGTTCTAGAACATACTGATTGAAGCCCTATCCTCAGTACTAGGTCTTAAAAATATCCCTTTACAGAGGGAAGTGCTAAGTGATATTTGGTTTCATAATAGATCATATTTAGTGAGAGAAAATTCATTGATATCAGCCAATAAATAAGTCAAATCATTTATAGTAGAAAAGGTAAGGCAAATGCTCCCAAAAGATTCTATGAGTCAGAATAATAAATTGAAATTAGAAAATATTAAAGGCATAATATCTTTTGGGTCCCCTAATTCCAGTCTTGGCACTGATGGTTCTTAAAACACCATGACTAAATCAGATTCATACTATCCATACCTTTTATTGTTATAAACTTCTAAAAATTTAGCAGCAAAGTAAACCCTGCTGCAGGATCATTGTTGCCTATAAAAATGCAAATGACACTAAATCAAAATGTGCTGCTGAAAAGTAAAAATCAAATAGAGTACAAATCACCCAGCTGCCTCGGCTTAGAGCAAGCACATTTGAAAGCTCATATGTGGACTGATATTGCCAATTGACATACTCCGTTGTTTTAAGCAAACCTTTTAAAAAATTCATTGCTTGAACAGACCTAGGATGCTTACTTTTTGGCAAGATATGCTTTCCCCATTTCCCTAGTTTATGAAGTTGTGTAAGATGCATTTTAAATCACCCCAGGAATAGCTATGGGATAGTTTATTTACATCCTTAATGGTATGATAACTGCACTGTAAGGTATATATCAATCACATCACATAGAGATATTTTTCACTCTGGTTCAGAAAATATGATGTGATCATTTCCAAAATTCATAGCAATAATAGACATCATCATTATCAATGAATTCTAAAAATGGAAATTCTTTGACTAAATGGTAAAATGATATTTCTTTATGGGAGATTTTTTTTGATTCTTTAGTGCACTAAAATAATTCACAAATCTATGGAAATTGATACTACAGTATCTATATCTTTTTCCATGTGGACATTTATTATGTAAATTTAACATAATCACAAAATAGATAATAGTTCAAAACAGCAGCTCTCTCAAAAGCCAAATTTCCTTTTTAGATAGATGTTCAATACAATATCTCCATTCTACCTTTAGCACATGAATGATCTTTCCTTCCTTATTGTCAAGTAGTCATCAAAACCTAAAATTGTTGTAATGTAAAATACGTATAAAGAAAATTTTTCCACATTTTATTAGCCAAACTAAAGAGACAGGCAGAAACATTCTTGTCATAACTATCCTTAAGTTGGCATTTAGATGTTATCCAATTATGTGTCAGACTTTGATACAAAATAAGTGAGACAGATTGCTGTATTAAATGGATCTCTGACTCTTTAGTTATAAGTTGATGTTAGCTTTTTTTTTTCTTTTTCACTCATGGCTCTCAAAGTTTTTGATAACTAAAGGCTCTAATTTGATTATGAACTCTCTCTTGGAATGTTAACACTGGAAAAGTAAAAGATATGAAGAAGGAAAATTTTTCAACTTAGGTAAGGAGATTTAATTCATTTCAGGTTGTGACCTTTATATTTTTTAAGGTGATCATAGTGCTTCAGATGTTGATCTTAAAGGTATCCTGGAATGATGGCAGAGAGAAATGTTTCTAGTGACAATTCTCTCCTTACCACAGAAAACAAAATAAATAAAGGCATAGGGTCTATTGGAGAAAATTCAGTGATAAGAAGAAAAAAAATGAAGCTCCAAAATGTAGTCATTACAAGAAAAATAATAATAATAATTGAATGTCATTTTATAAATGCAATGTCATTGATGCCCCAGCATTTGAGATTCCATTATTGCCCAACTACCACAGCCAGCATGCTGTCCTTAAGTCATTCCTACATGAGAACAAATAATTGAATGAAAATAATCCAAGAAATAAGGACAGAAATTATAGCTGCCTAGAAAGAAATCAACCAATATAATCATGAACTGAATTTGTGAACAAAAAAAGAAAAATATTCTCCATAACACAAAAATGAAAAACTAAAATGACTACGGTTTAGCCAAAAGTGCAGGGAAAAAATGATAGGCCTAAAAATTAAAAAAAAAATGAACTCTAAGTAAGAATGTAAAATTTGAGGAATATAGGTAGGGTGGAAAAGTAGGAAAAGCCCTATCTCTGAAATCAAAGGATCTGTGTTTAAATCATACGCTTATCATCTGTACAACATTGAACAAATCAAGTGATAGTCTATGTGCTAATTATTCCCACCTGTGAAATAAAGTGATTAGACTATATGTTCTCTAATATATCTTCTAGTTCTGGATCTATCATCTTGATGCTATAAAAATAGCTATTCAGAAAAAAAATCATAAATCTTAAAACATCATAATCCCAAAACCATATGGAAAATTTTTTATAAATATTAGAACCATTATATTTGATCTTTGACCACATATATCCCCTATATGTGTATGTGTCTCTCAATATTTTTTCCACATGCATATCTACTGTTCCCACTGATTCTTTGTGTATTTTTGTTAGAGTATGCTCAAAGTTATGGGAGAAATTTTGTTGCTATGTTTTTCCTTATTCCATTTTATTAAATAATTTTGCTTTGTACTCATTTTGTCTTTTGACTTTTAAAAGTACAAATGGGGTTGAAGGAGGTCATGATGCATAGTTTTAATGTATATACAACTCTGTATATGTTAAACCTGGATAGCCATTTACTGGAAACCCATCCTATAAGTTGAAGTTTTCCCCAAGCACTATACAACAATGGAAATCCATAAAAAGTAAAAGTGAAAAGGGATTAATGTCTGAACAATGAATGAATGAATAAGTTGATGAATGAATGGGGAAAAAAAACACATTAAGTGGGACTATGTATGTGCTAAGCATCCAGAATATAAATTGCTAATCACCTGAAATAAAATGGCAGTCTTTACTTTCAGGAGTTTACAGTATTATAGGGAAATAATATTATTGACCCAATTGCTCTAATCCCAGAGAAAGTATTCAAATGTTCCATCTTTTCCTTTTCACATATATATATATATATATAGTCATCTATTCTGTTCTCAATCTCTTGTACTTTTCCCCCTAATCTTATATGGGCCACACTTTGCCAAGGAAACAGTTAACCAAAAATGTAATCAAACCACTAAAACACAAGAATTCATATTGTATACATTTTTTAAAATCTGAAATCTCTCTGGGTTTTCAGAGAAAACAAAAAAATCAAGAATTCCAGGACAGTTTCGCTGGTACATTGCCTTTATGATCACTGAATCTCAAATTCTACTACATTTGATGTCAGGAATGATGATCTATATTCAAAGTTTCTGTTCAGTGCTGGGGCCAAGAATTTCTAACAACCACTTCACAACCACCTGCTTAATATTCCCATCACATGTCAGTTATTTTCATATCTTGTTATCTAAGTATTTTTTTTAGAGTTGCTAGATAATCTTACTTTGGCAGCCTTCAATGCTGCAATTTCATTGAATAGCTATCATTCCGCTAAATAAGTTACTAAAAGTAAAAATGATGGTAGAGTCAAACTGTAACATGGAAAATGGCAGGGTGGAATTCCTGCAAGATAAAGGGTCAAGCCTCACTCAGAATTCCAGGGGACCCTCCCTAGAGAACTCTGGGTGAGGGGACAGCTTAAAGCAGTTAGGGACAGTTGGTTCCTGGGGGTTGAGGTGAGCAGATCTCTCTGCTTGTTGTTCCTGGTTTGGGGATTACTTTGGAGGCCATTTTGGGGTAAAAGCCATTTTGGTTCTGCTCAGCAGTTTGCCTGTTTAGTTGAACTAGACTTTTCCAGCAATAGCACAATTGTTATTTAATTATTTAGATATTAGAGGTGATAATTATAAGCTTTGAGGGCAAACTAGATATAAAGTCTGCCACTCCCTCCTGATGTGTGTTTCTACCTAACAGTTCAGGGCTTCCCAGATCTTATCCTAATCCCTGAAAAACCTCCCTGCCTTCCCTTCCTCTTTTATCAGTAAAACTTCATCATTTTGAAGCTGTGCCTGACTATTATTTTGGGCATACTCACAGCTTCCAGAAAGCTTCCTTCCTTTCAATTGCCAACCCAAGAAGTCATATCCTCCTTCTGTCCCTGATAACTATAAGACATCAAGCTTCTCCTATCATCCCTTAGTCAAACCTGTGGGGAATATAAGTTGAGAAAGTGAACATCATTAGAGATTTGCCTTGCTGAGCCTTGCCAGAAGACACCAGTCCTGCCTCCATTTCCAACTGATGTCTAACTGCTTTTTGGGAGGGGGGAGAAAGTAGCTCTGAGCTAGATTGAGCCCCTCCCTTCTCACTCAAGCCTGTGGGGTGAGTCCTGCAGGTTTCTAGTTTCAGGCCATTGCTTCAGCTTCCCAAATATCTCTGTTAAGATCAACATAACACAAACATATATTTTTTTTTTTGCCAGTACACATCCAACAAGCCTTTTTTGGGCCCTATTCTCTCTAGCTGTTAAAGCTTTGCCTTCTACATACTTTCTAACATAAAGAATCTGGTTATGTATTATCTATCCTCATTAGAATATAAGCTCCTCAAGAGAGGAAACTATTTTTCTGCCTTTGTTTTCCTTATGCTTAGCATAATGCCTAGCACATGGTAACTGCTTAATTTCACACAAACACCCACATAATATTATATCTATCTATCTATCTATCTGTATACATATGCATATATACATATATATATGGATGTCTATATACACATATGTGCTTATATTGATAATATACACACTTATATATATACTAATATATATATAATGTATATATACACACATTTATGTATGCATGTATATATATTTGGGAAGAGAAAAAACTCAAATATCATAACCTTCTCAAGCTTTGGCAAAGTCAGTCCTTCCCCTAGTACTCTCAGAACTCTAGGCATAGAAATTTCCTCATTATGACCAGAACTGCACCTACAACTCTTGTGCCTCCAGAGTGTGTAGCCATCTAATCATAGCACCCTGGATGTCCTTTGCATGGCTTTAAAAGGAAATGAGTCAATAATATATCATGAGATAAGAAAAACAGACTGCCCCAGTGTTACTCTCCACAAAATTTGAAAAGATCTTGAGGAGCAGGGCTTTCATGTATCATTTTATTGAGAAATTACGGAAAGCCATAAGTAAGAATGATAAAGAATCAGGGGGCAGTAATAGTTTGTGTTTTACAAGAATGGAAGAATTATCCCTCTGATATGATCACATTAACTTTTTTCTAAAAAAGTTTTCAGGTCATTTTAATCTGAAATTCACCTGACTAGGAAATTATATATATATATACACATACACACATATATATACACACATATGTATATATACACATATATGTATATACAATGAATATATACATATATGTATTACATACACATGTATGTATATACAACGAATATATATATATACACATATATGTATTACATATACATATGTGTGTATGTATCCTTACAATAAGCCTGAGAAGTAAGGGCTATCAATATTTCCATTTTGTTGTTCTTCTGATGTTTTGGTTCTGTCTTACTCCTTGTGACCCCATTTAGAGTTTTCTTGGTAAAGAAAACCACTGGAGTGGTTTGCCATTTCCTTCTTCACTTCTTCAGTTCATTTTACAGATAAGGAAACTGAGGCAAAAAAAGGTAAGTGACTTGCTCCTGGTCACAAAACTAATAAGTGGTTGAGGCAGGATTTTAACTCAGGACTCGATTTACATTCCTGACTCCAAGTCTGACTCTCTATCTAACTGTACCACCTAGCTGCCATTTTAAAGATGTGGAAAATTACAAGTCATTTAAGTCATTTGCCAAAACTCACACATCTAAGATCTTTTTGAGATGAGGCTCTTAACCACTTTTTGTGTGTGTAAGATGCTTTTGGTAGTATAGTGAAGCCTATGGACTCTTCAAATTAATGTTTTGAAATTCATATAATAAAATATATAATATTCCAAATAAAACCAATTATTTTGAGACTTGCTTTCAGTGTTTAAAAAAAAAAAACATGGTCCTTAATTTAAAAATCTACTTTTTAGGGGGCAGCTGGGTAGCTCAGTGGATTGAGAACCAGGCCTAGAGACTGGAGGTCCTAGGTTCAAATCTGACCTCAGACACTTCCCAGCTGTGTGACCCTGGGCAAGTCACTTGATCCCCATTGCCTACCCTTACCACTCTTCGGCTTTGGAGCCAATACACAGTATTGACTCCAGTACTGAAGGTAAGAGTTCAATAAAAACAAACAAATAAATAAATAAATAAAAATCTACTTTTTAATATCTTCTGATGATTTCTAATCTATTAAAATTTTAGTAGGAACACTAAAAAAATCTCACAAGCAGGTAATATACATCTTTTAGCTAAACCTTGGAAGGGATCTAAGATGACCTACCTTTACATGAAATTCTATTCTATGGTATATTGTATTAACTTCAATTCAGATAACATTTGTAAAGCTCCTATAACATGGAACTCAGTCTATTAGGTATTGGGCCTGTCTTAAAGGCACTTAGCTTATTATATTTTCTTGGCTAAATAGCATTAAATTATTAAGTAATACAAGGTAACTTGACCAGAGCAAGAACACTAATGATTAGCAGGAGTTGGAAGGGTATCTAAAGAGGAATCATATGAAATTTGTCCCAAAGGATGTTTAGAATTCTAAGAGTGAAGAGCATATGTCTTCTCTGTGCTATGGATGACTTCCTGTGCAAAACATATAGAACTAGAAGATGGAAAGAAGAATCAAAAGAGGAGAAATTTACAGGTCATTGTGTGTATTGATGTAAAGCCTATAATGTTATATATTTTAAAGAGAAATGAAAAAAGATGGTTGTTTGAAAAGGAAAAAAATAGAATTGTGCTTTTGTCCTTTGTATTTTATAAAGCATTATTTCAAATTGTTTGTAGAAATTACATTTCTCAAAAGTCTTCCAAAACTGACTTTGTATAACCAAAGCCATATTTTTATACAGTTCATGTTTGAGATAGATTGGACCTCAGAAGCACTGTTATGGGTCACTACACATAACCATTTCTGCTCAAGTATGTTAGTAAATTAATAAATTTTTTTAACGTGATGGAATTTTACTGGGGCTCTTTTTCCTTCAGATCTAAAATGGCATAAAAGCAAGTAGTGACAAATCAACTATCCTAAGAATACTTTGTCTGACTTTTCTTATTTTAGTTCCTTAATGTAGAAGCAACATTTGTGTAACATTAAGCTGCCATACCTTTATATCTATCTATATCCATCTATCCAGCTCTCTCCTCTCTCTCTCTCTCTCTCTCTCTCTCTCTCTCTCTCTCTCTCTCTCNCTTGCCCACCAACATTGGGAACAATCAGAGGCAGAAGAACAAAAAGGGGATGTACTTTTTGTCTCAGGAGAAATCTCTCTCTCTCTCTCTCTCTCTCTCTCTCTCTCTCTCTCTCTCTCTCTCTCTCTCTCTCTCTATCTGTCTGTCTCTGTCTGCCTGTCTATCCTTTCTCTTTCTTATTTATCTCTAAGTAAAGCACATACTTATATTTCTCCATCTTTATCTCATATCTATCTGTCTTAGTTTGTGACTGTCTTACTCTTTCATAACTAATATATGCATGCTTGATATTTGCTAAGATCATTTGTATTTATATAAACTGTTCTCATACATACAATGATTTAAGATATTTCTTACTAATTTGATGGATTTATGATAATCTCAATGTGAGTGCTCTCTCTCCAGTCATGCAAATGGTAATCTGTTTACACTTTGTGGCCTATTATTTCTTCAACCCTTACTTTGTTTTAGAATCAATTCTAAGTATCATTTCTAAGGCAGAAGACCATTAAAGGTGAGCAATTGCAGATACATGATTTGTAAGAGGTCACAGAACTGGGAAGTGTCTGAGCTCAAATTTGAACCCAGGACCTCCAGTCTCCAGGCCTGGCTGTCTATCCACTAACTCACCTAGCAGCATCTAAAGCCTGTTCTTAATACTCTTGCCCACGTATTCCATGAATCCCTTAAGAAAGTCCATTCATACTTACTGAAATTTTTCTCTTGATCTCCTGTCATGTAGACAGAGAATGCAGATCTTTTACTCCTTTATTCCTCATTTTTGCACTAATATTTACCTAAATCTTTTCCCAAACACCAAATCAAATTCAATAATTAAGAGCCTCCCACGGGCCAGGCATTGTGTTATGAACGGAGGAATCCAAATGAAGGCAAAATGTCTGCCCTCTGGGAGCTCCCTAATTAATGTGATATGCAAACAGCTATGGACAAACCATATATGTGCTGGATAAACTGGATTTAATCTCAGAAAAGAGTCACTAGAATTAAGGGGGATTGGGAAAGATCTTTTACAGAAGGTGATATTTTAGGTGATATTCGAAGGAAGTCAAAAGGCAGAAACAAGGAAGGGGAGAATTCCAGATTTAGGAAAACAGGAGGGAAAATATATGAAGGATGAGTGGGTAGTAGAAAATCTTAAGAAAGGAGGTTAGTGTCACTGGTGCTTTGAATATGTCTCTTAAAAAATGTGTGCCATTTCTCTGAACCAATTGAAGGGGTTAGGACAGAAAGAGGTAGTGAAAAGTAAGGCAAGAGAGTGAACCACACTGATTCCACTTGGTGACTCAGTCCTGGAGCTAGCTTAGTTCCTTTTCTCTTCAGTTATGGGCCTAAGCCAAATTCTGTTCTATGAGTATTCTGTGGTAATTGGTGGTGGGGGCGGGGGGAAACTGAACAACTTTATTTAAGTATTTGAACTTAATTCTATATGAATAGGGAACTGAACCACCTATACCTGCTGTTTAGATACCCTTAATGAAGGACCTAGATTATGTTGACTAAAAATGAAATCAGATCCTAAAATTGATGTAAGGAGTTTTCTGGTAATTAAATATCACAAACAATTATATGTCTTATTTAAAAACTGACCCCATACTGATTAATTAATTATTATTTGCATGTTCCTTTTTTTAAGGTTTTCATCTTACATAACTATTTTTTATATTTTTTAATTTTTAAAATTTGTTACATTAAAATACCCATTTAACTCCTTCTCCATATTAGAGAAAGCATCAGTTGACATACATACATATATATATACACATATATATATGTATAATTCTTAATGATTTCTATTTATTAGTTCTTTCACTAGAAATGCACTCTGGCAGAAATTGCTTTGTTCGTTACATTTAAATACCCATTTAACTCCCTCTCCCCATTAGAGAAGAGATCAGTTGACATATATCTATATCTATCTATATATGTATACATATATATCTATATCTATATAGATAGATAGATAAAACTATGTCTTACTTATTTCTCTTCATTGTTTCTTTCTCTAAAGGTGTGGTCTGGCAGAAATTAGATCTATACCAATATTATATACCATTTAACAAGATAAAATAGGTATATGACCTAGGCATAAAGAGAGCTAATATAAGCAAATTAGAAGAAAAGGGAACAGATTATCTATCAGATTTATGCATAGGGTAAGAACTTATGAATAAACAAGGAATAGGAAGCATTGAGAGATATACAATTGGTCATTTTTAATACACTAAATTGAAATGTTTCTTACAAATAAAATTAATTTAGCCAAGATTTTTAAAAAAGCATTAAGTTGGGGGGAAATTAATTACAATTTCTCAGTTAGAGGTCTCACATCTAAAATACATAGAGAACTTTATCAAATACATAAAATCTGAGTCATTCCCAATTGAAAAATCATCAAAAATGTAAAGACAATTTTCAAATGATGAAATCAAAGCTATATATGATTATGTGAAAAATGCTCTAAATCATTATTGATTAGAGAAATGCAACTCAAAATTCTTATATATAATTTCATACCTCAGATTGACTGAATTGTTTTAACAGTTGAACAGTTGAACAGTTGAACAGGGGTGAAATGTCAAATGTTGGAGGGGATTTTGAAAAATGGGGACACTAATGCACTGTTGGAGGAACAGTGAACTGATCCTACCATTTTTAGAAACCAATCTGAAATTATGTTGAATGATTTATATGATTGTGAATATCTTTTGCCCCATGTAATGGGGATAATTTGAAGAAAGGTGTGTGGGATAAGGGAATTTTGGGAGGAGGTTGTCAGAGACTTGCTAAGTGAGTAATCTAGGTTACAGGTAGGCTGGGATTAAGGAGATTCAGGATATAATAGGATTGAAGTCAGGAGTATAACACAGAAGGGAACAGAGATCTTCAGGGAGAGGAGAAATTAAACTAAACAGACAAAACAGCAGGCTTTACAGACTGGGACTTAGACTCAAACACAGGCTGAGGGAAATAGACTAAACTGAAATTAACAAACAGGGTTTAGTTAATTTCACAAGAAGGGACTTGTTTTGAAGTTACACCTTCCTTCAAGATGGATACCCCGGCTTCCCTTCAAGCCCAGAGTATGTTGGTTCTTTCCCTCTTCTTCCCT
>NC_058133.1:301226495-301246467 GCF_016433145.1 Gracilinanus agilis | reverse complement strand
CACTGTTATGGGTCACTACACATAACCATTTCTGCTCAAGTATGTTAGTAAATTAATAAATTTTTTTAACGTGATGGAATTTTACTGGGGCTCTTCCATTCATACTTACTGAAATTTTTCTCTTGATCTCCTGTCATGTAGACAGAGAATGCAGATCTTTTAATCCTTTATTCCTCATTTTTGCACTAATATTTACCTAAATCTTTTCCCAAACACCAAATCAAATTCAATAATTAAGAGCCTCCCACGTGCCAGGCATTGTGTTATGAACGGAGGAATCCAAATGAAGGCAAAATGTCTGCCCTCTGGGAGCTCCCTAATTAATGTGATATGCAAACAGCTATGGACAAACCATATATGTGCTGGATAAACTGGATTTAATCTCAGAAAAGAGTCACTAGAATTAAGGGGGATTGGGAAAGATCTTTTACAGAAGGTGATATTTTAGGTGATATTCGAAGGAAGTCAAAAGGCAGAAACAAGGAAGGGGAGAATTCCAGATTTAGGAAAACAGGAGGGAAAATATATGAAGGATGAGTGGGTAGTAGAAAATCTTAAGAAAGGAGGTTAGTGTCACTGGTGCTTTGAATATGTCTCTTAAAAAATGTGTGCCATTTCTCTGAACCAATTGAAGGGGTTAGGACAGAAAGAGGTAGTGAAAAGTAAGGCAAGAGAGTGAACCACACTGATTCCACTTGGTGACTCAGTCCTGGAGCTAGCTTAGTTCCTTTTCTCTTCAGTTATGGGCCTAAGCCAAATTCTGTTCTATGAGTATTCTGTGGTAATTGGTGGTGGGGGCGGGGGGAAACTGAACAACTTTATTTAAGTATTTGAACTTAATTCTATATGAATAGGGAACTGAACCACCTATACCTGCTGTTTAGATACCCTTAATGAAGGACCTAGATTATGTTGACTAAAAATGAAATCAGATCCTAAAATTGATGTAAGGAGTTTTCTGGTAATTAAATATCACAAACAATTATATGTCTTATTTAAAAACTGACCCCATACTGATTAATTAATTATTATTTGCATGTTCCTTTTTTTAAGGTTTTCATCTTACATAACTATTTTTTATATTTTTTAATTTTTAAAATTTGTTTGTTACATTAAAATACCCATTTAACTCCTTCTCCATATTAGAGAAAGCATCAGTTGACATACATACATATATATATATACATATATATATGTATAATTCTTAATGATTTCTATTTATTAGTTCTTTCACTAGAAATGCACTCTGGCAGAAATTGCTTTGTTCGTTACATTTAAATACCCATTTAACTCCCTCTCCCCATTAGAGAAGAGATCAGTTGACATATATCTATATCTATCTATATATGTATACATCTATATCTATATCTATATAGATAGATAGATAAAACTATGTCTTACTTATTTCTCTTCATTGTTTCTTTCTCTAAAGGTGTGGTCTGGCAGAAATTAGATCTATACCAATATTATATACCATTTAACAAGATAAAATAGGTATATGACCTAGGCATAAAGAGAGCTAATATAAGCAAATTAGAAGAAAAGGGAACAGATTATCTATCAGATTTATGCATAGGGTAAGAACTTATGAATAAACAAGGAATAGGAAGCATTGAGAGATATACAATTGGTCATTTTTAATACACTAAATTGAAATGTTTCTTACAAATAAAATTAATTTAGCCAAGATTTTTAAAAAAGCATTAAGTTGGGGGGAAATTAATTACAATTTCTCAGTTAGAGGTCTCACATCTAAAATACATAGAGAACTTTATCAAATACATAAAATCTGAGTCATTCCCAATTGAAAAATCATCAAAAATGTAAAGACAATTTTCAAATGATGAAATCAAAGCTATATATGATTATGTGAAAAATGCTCTAAATCATTATTGATTAGAGAAATGCAACTCAAAATTCTTATATATAATTTCATACCTCAGATTGACTGAATTGTTTTAACAGTTGAACAGTTGAACAGTTGAACAGGGGTGAAATGACAAATGTTGGAGGGGATTTTGAAAAATGGGGACACTAATGCACTGTTGGAGGAACAGTGAACTGATCCTACCATTTTTAGAAACCAATCTGAAATTATGTTGAATGATTTATATGATTGTGAATATCTTTTGCCCCATGTAATGGGGATAATTTGAAGAAAGGTGTGTGGGATAAGGGAATTTTGGGAGGAGGTTGTCAGAGACTTGCTAAGTGAGTAATCTAGGTTACAGGTAGGCTGGGATTAAGGAGATTCAGGATATAATAGGATTGAAGTCAGGAGTATAACACAGAAGGGAACAGAGATCTTCAGGGAGAGGAGAAATTAAACTAAACAGACAAAACAGCAGGCTTTACAGACTGGGACTTAGACTCAAACACAGGCTGAGGGAAATAGACTAAACTGAAATTAACAAACAGGGTTTAGTTAATTTCACAAGAAGGGACTTGTTTTGAAGTTACACCTTCCTTCAAGATGGATACCCCGGCTTCCCTTCAAGCCCAGAGTATGTTGGTTCTTTCCCTCTTCTTCCCCCTCTTAATAACTAACAGACAAATTAGACCAATAGGTCTGTTGAAACACAAAAGGGTTTGTTATCTTTAAAGGTTGATGTGTCAGGAAAGTGGTTCAAAGGAAGCCCTAACAGTTGTCTCAGGAACCTCAGGTGGGGGAAGGGAGGCAGAGATGGAGTCTGAATAAGGACCTGCCTTTAACTCAAGTTTACAAAATGCTATTGATAACTAAAGAGAATAAAAGATGACTGACTAGTTTCTTTATATCTAATGCTGTCAATTAGTTAACCCTTCACAGATTTGAACTCCTCTCTAATTACTCTCCTTATTAACTCCACAGACATATAAGGTAAAGGAGGGAAGGTAGGAAATAATATTGGGAAGGAAGATATAAAGGGTTTATCCAAAATAACAATTTCTTAAATAAATATTTCAAAGCTAGGCTAAATTTCAATTGTACAGATAGGTACGGAAGCCCACAGCTGATCTCAGTCCTCTGTCCACCAGAGACCCAAACCAACTGACTCTCTTACTCAAGATTCCAAACCCCCAACTGCTTTTTGGAACTCAGCCAAAGCTTAAAAAAACTATATGACCCCCTCTCTCTATACTACATCCAATAATACCACTATTTAGTTTATTTCCTTAGTGATTGGGGTAAATGGAAAAGAAACTATATATTCTAAAGTACTTATAGTAGCTCTCTTTGTGGTAGCAAAAAATTAGAAATTAAAGGCGTGTCCATGTTCTTTTGATTGTTTATAGACACTAGAAAGGAGTGAGACACCTCATTTCTTGCATTCAGGGAATTGTATCTGTTAACTCTGCCCTTCCCACCCTGGAAAGTTCTTAATTTTTCCTCCAAATAGAATTACCACTAAGTTACCCAATGTTTTATTATTTCCATTTGATTCATTGGTTTTTATTTAATTGTTTTTAAATGCATGAAAGTCTGTTTTCCCTTTTGGGGGGAATCTCACCCTAACCTTAAGAATGGGCCTGGTTGTGATTTCTTGAGCAACTGTCTTGTTTAATAAATCAGTGTGCTAAGAAGATCAAAACCTTGTTTCTTCAGTCATTTCATCTCTTGTTGGTTACATATCTTATTTAATTCTTTGTTGGTAGTGTTTCACATCTTTCTTCCTTGCTCTTTAGGTCACCTGAATTTTTCCAAGTTTTATTTTTTTTAAATATTTTCCAGTTTACATATTGGTAGAATTTTCAACTATTATTTTCTAACATTTTGTTATCCATGTAATTTACTTCTCTTGCACCTCTTCCCCTTCTCCCAGATGCCAGATAACATTATATAGATTGTACGTGCATTATTATAGAATACATATTTCCTTGTTAATCAGATACATATCACTTATACTAAAGAAAAATTCATAGAGTGAAGAAAGTGAAGAATGGAATGCTTCAATCTACATTCAGAAATCATTTGTTCCTTCTATAGTAGTAGATAGATTTTTCATCATGAATTCCTTGAAGTTGTCCTGAACCTTTGCATTGCTGATAATTATTATCAATTACCCTTAATTATTGCCCTTTATTATTGTTAGTATGTAAAACATTCTCCTGATTCCGTTCACTTCACTTTGCATCACTTCATATGTCTTTCTAATTGTTTTTTTTGGGGGGAGTCATCTTGTTTGTTATTTCTGATGGCACAAGATTATTCCATTATAATTCCACAACATGTTCAACCATTACCCATCTGATGGGCATACCTTCCATCTCTAGTTTTTGCCAGCACAAAAAGAGCTGCTATAAATATTTTCGTATAAGTAGGTCCCTTCCTCTATTTTTAATCTTGTTGGGATACAGACCTAGTAGGGATATTGCCGTGTCAAAGATTTGATCACAATTTGATCACCTTGTGGGTAGGGTTCCAAATTGTTCTCCAGAATAGTGTATTAATTCATAACTCTACAAACATTTACTTTCCCCAAATTTTCCACATCCCCTCTAAAATTTATTCTTTTCTTTTTTAGTGATGTCCATTTTTAATCCTTCAAAGACTTCGTGTTTTACAACTCAGTCATATGTCAAAACCTGTCTAATACTAATACAATAATAAAAATGATAATAATGCCAATAGTTCATATGTAATATATTGTACCTACTATATGCCAGGCATTTTGCTAAGTACTTTATAAATATTATCTCATTTGATCCTTACAACAATCTTGAAAGATAGATGCTATTATTATTGTTATTATTTCCATTGTAATGATATGGAAACTGACTTAAGTAAATTAGGTCATTAGGCCAGAATCACAAATAAGGTACTTCATGAGGCTGGATTTGAACTCAGATCTTCCCTTCAGGTATAACTTGTTATTGACTGGGCCATCTCACTTTTATAAAGATGAGCCTTTGTTTAAGGAAGTTTACTCTGTGGTCATGAAAAGCATTTGTTAGAATATTAATGTGGGATAGCCAAGAGAAAACATCTCCTAAGCCTGATATCTAGACTAGCCTTCTAGGAGTGACAGGGCTTGGGGGGACAGAGGAGGCAGTGAGAAATACCTGATCAGTGCAGTATAGAAAATCGGTTTTTAAAAGTGTATGTTAGGGGTCTTTCAATGACAGGAACATATGACAGTAACAGTAACAATAAAAAAATGCATTTATCAAGTACCTACTATGTTCCAGGCACTGTGATTGGAGCTCAGGGATATCAGTACACAGGATTAAACAACATTTCCTTAGAAGGAAAAGGCAGGGCCAAGGTGTTCTCAAAGAAAAATTACATTCCAAATTCCTAGTTGTTGCCGTTCAATATTTTTTTTCAGTTATAGCCAACTTCCCATGACCCCTTTGAAGTTTTCTTGGCAAAGGACTAGAGTAGTTGGACATTTCCTTCTTTGACTCATTTTAAAGGTGAAGAAATTGAGGAAAACAGCATAAAGTAACTTGCCTATAGCTAGTAAGTGTCTAGTTTTGAATTCTGAAGACGATTTTCCTGCTTCCAAGCTCAGTGCTATATCCACTGTGCCATTTCATTGCACCTCTAAATACGTATACATCCAGACCATTTGGCTGTTCCATTATAGTTTATCCTGCTCTCTCTGTCTCTTTTATAAGTCATCTCTCTGTCTCTCTCCTTCTGCCTTTTCCTGTCAGTTTCTGCCTCTTTCTGCCTCTCTCTTTGTCTCTGCTTCTGTCTGTCTGTGTCTTTTATTTTGTCTTGCTGTCTCTCTACTCTCTCAGTTTGAATTTATTCGCATATGTTTACATACATATATGTACACATGTAACGAGTGTATGTGTTTTATTTACATGTCAAAATAATATTTAATAATTGTTTTTAAACATTTTTCAATCCATGTTCTCTGTCTCTCAAATACCCCTCATGTCTCCCCAAAATGGCAGGCCATATGTAGGTTGTACATGTGTTATCATATAATACATATATCCATATTTATCATTTTTTGAAATAAGACACATATTGCTTCAGCTGAGAAAAACTCCTGAAGGAAATAATTTTAATATGAATTCATACTCCATCAGTTCCTTCTTTGCTGGTGATAGTATTTTCCTCATGAATCCCTTGGAGTTGTCATTGACTCTTGTCTTGCTGATAATAGTTAAGTCATTCGCAATTGATCATTGTACTTTATTGTTCAAACTTCTCCTGGTACTACTCATTTCACTTTGCATCACTTCATATAAGTCTTTCCAGATCTTTTTGTGATCTTCTTATTGATATTTTCTTATGTTAAATAGTATTACATTACAAGCATATACCACAATGTCTTGAGCCATTTGTTCCTCAATTTATGGACATCCCTTCCATTTCCAGTTTTTTTGCCACCACAAAAAGAACTGATACATTTTTTTTTGTACAAGTAGGGTCTTTACCTTTATCTTCAATCTCTGTTGGATATAGATCTAGAAGTGGTATTGCTGAGTCAAAGCATCATAGTTCAACAGCCCCTGGGGCATAGTTCTAAATTGCACTCTAGAATTATTGTATTAATTAATGACTCCATCAATAGTGTATTAGTCTCAATTTTCCCACATCCCTTCCAACATTTATCCTTTTCATTTTTTGTCATAATAGCCAGTCTGATATATATGACGTGGTAGCTCAGAGTTTTTTTTTCAAATTTACAATACTCTAATTCATTGTTATTTGGAACATTTTATAAATATCACTAAAGATAGTTTAAATTTCATCTTAGAATTGCCTATTCAAATCCTCTGACCATTTTTTAGCTGAAAAATGTCTTATATTTTTTATAAATTTGGCTCAATTCTCTATATATTTGAGAAATTAGATCTTTGTGAAAGACATTTCATATAAAATATTTTCCCTACTTCATTGTTTCCCTTCTAGTCTTGCCTGCATTGGTTTTGTTTGTGTAAAGCCTTTTTAATAAAATGTCATGGTTTTTTATTTCACATCTTGTGATATTCTCTCTATTCTGGTCAGACATAAATTCTTTTCTTATCCATAAATATTACATGTAAACTCCTTCATGCTCTCTTAATTTCTTTATAATATCACTCTTTATTTCTAAATCATTTATTCATTTTGACTTTACCTTGGCATATGGCATGAGTTCTTAGTCTGTGTCTACATTCTGTCATACCATTTTCAGGTTAATCTCTTACTACTGCATCTTGAGTGCCTAAACTATTCCACTTATCCATTACTCTATTTCTTAGCCACTATCAAATTGTTTTGATGACTGTATGTATTCATATATACATACATATACACATATATCTATTCTCTAAAATTTTTGAAATATCAACTACAACAGAAGTTTTCTCTTTGATTCCTTGATAACCCTACTTTCAAATATTACTGAGACAAATTGTTTCTCCTTTTAAAATGATCGCCTTCCTTAATTGTTGAAAGTTCATGGCAAATGTGATAGCAACTCTAAATAATATGTAATCTTGAAGTAGCAATTAAGTGGATAAAGCTTTTAAATTCCACTTACATTGCAACCAAGACAAGATGCCTATCTTTCCTATCTTCATTCCTTCTTCTCCCTATTTGGAGGATAAACAAAGAGTGCTTGAACAGTTAGGCAGTTCCAGGAATGGAGGATGGAAGCAAGGTGCCATGGACAAGATTTTCATGTCTTATCATCCTTTCTGCTCTTTTCACTTCATCTTTCCTTAGTTCCTCAAATTTTGTCCCAGCCTATTCATAATTTATTTGGGTCATGCCATGTTGTCTGCCTCTTATCTAGCTCTAGGTATTCATAGTTTGGAAAATGACTTTTAAAAATTGTGGTATACAATATAATGGATTATTATTGCATATTAAGGAATGACTTGTTCATGAGTGAGTCACAGATTCTTCTGATAAAATGTTATAGAGGCCTTATGATGAAAACCCAGAAACAGTCATGGAAAATGGCTTTTACCTGTGACATTGTGTACAAAGAGTTTTTCTGTGGTTCCTTAATGCAGAGGTAAATAAGCCAATTGACATTTAAAAATGACTGAATAAAATATGTTGCCAGATTTTGGGCAAAATTTGTAGAATGCGCTGAGGAAGGAGAACCCTTACACTTAGACACTACTTTGCTTTATGAGCATATATTTCAATAGGAAGGTCTAGACATAATTTTAAAATCTCCCTGGACCTTACCATTGTGGAAACAAGAAGTATTTCCTAGAGTAAAAAATAAAATTAATATCTAATATTAACTTGAAAAGTATTATGTTTTTTATAAGACTTATTAGTAATCAAATCAAACAGCTAGAAAACAAAGCCATGTGCCATGCTAGCTTAGGCTGTTCAAACAGCCTGCCTTTCCCTGCTCCATCATGCTGGAGGAAAGAAAACTGGGAATTCCAGTCCCTCAATTTTATCCTCCTGTCTATGTCAGCATGTAAGGACAGGAATCCAGTGGGCTCATGGGAAATGTAGTTAAAATACCCCAAAATTTCCAATAATGCACTAGTAAAGACAAAAAATAATTGTATATACCTAGGTTTTGCTCTATTATCTCTACTTCATCTTTATGACATTTGGAAAGGTTTAATTAAATTATATGTATATAATGAAATATAGAAGCAGATACGCTCATGTTGTCCTCATATGAAAGCAAATGCATTCAGTGATAGGATTACCCTGCCCTGAACTCTGTATGAATTAACTTTTATCAGCAATGCAAGGATTTAGAACAACTCAAAAAAGACTATTAATCACCATAAATGGAGCTGATATATATCTTCTTTCACAACATGATGAACATGGAAATATGTATTATATGGTAATACCTATACAACCAATATAATATTACATGATTTCTTGGGGATGTAAGAGGGAGAGAATATGGATTGCAAAACATCAGAAAATATTATTAAAATACAATTTTGAAAAAAAACAAATAGTACTGATAAACTATTGATATTCTAATAATACCAATTAATATTATAAGTTCCCTCCACATCCAGAAGGTAGGGATTTAATAAAATCAATATCCTCTCCTTCCAGCCCCGTATAATACTTATTTCTCTTGTGATTCATACAAGTCAGACCTTCTCAGAAATTCAGTATCTTGGGGGCAGTTGGGTGGCTCAGTGGAATTGAGAGCCAGGCATAGAGACAAGAGGTCCTGGGTTCAAATCTGGTCTCAGACACTTCCTAGCTATATGATCCAAAGCAAGTCACATAACCCCCATTGCCTAGCCCTCGCCACTTTTCTGCCTTAGTAGCAATACATAGTATAGATTCTGAGGTGGAAGGTAAGGGTTTAAAAAAAAAAAAGAAATTCATTTTCTCATATTTGGGAAAATCTTTATCCTGAATGTTCAAGAGAATTGTATTGTCTCACAAAGAAATGACCACGTTTCAAGAAAACAATAAAATGTTTAAATATTTTTCTATGTAAGAAGAATTAAGTAACTGATAAAAATTAATTAAGTGAAAATCCCTATCCTTATATACTAGAATACAAAAAAGTCAGTACAAAAAAATCTGTTCCAAAGAAATACTATAGAAAGATATAACTTTTGTCTGTTATTAGCTTTAAAAGCATTTCAAAATGTGTTCTTAATTAAGGTTATCATACTTCATTTAAAATTTTATTATGCATTCAGTCAGGGAAATCCCTGTTGAACATATTCAATGTAAGTATAATATTTTAATGCATTACTAAGTTGACACTTTTACACGCTTCAATAATAATTTACATTTAGGCATTGACAGTGGGAATATTAGACTGTCTAAACTGATTCTTCATCCCTCTAAGGAAACTTTTATGGTAATCTGATTTTCATATAAAGAAATATTTATAATCTTTCAATGCAAAAAGTCATTTCTAATTAGTTCTAATTATCCTTTCTTGTATATAGTTTGAAACTACTTCTCTCTTTTATGTTTACATCTATGAAGTACTTGAAGACATGAGGAAGTCCCAGTTGTTTTTAGCCTATTTTTTCCCTTAAAGTGAATATATGAAGATTCTGTTTCTTAATTGTTTCTATTTTCTCTGGAATTTCTCAAATTAGTTTCCTATGCAAAATAATAAAATATTTACAATCAGTGCTCAAGCAGTTGTTTCAGCCACTGATATGTTTAGATCTTATTGTACTTTAAAACTTCATATGATCATAGATGGAGAGTAGAGGCCTTCTAGTAGATTCCTTACAGTTTACAGATGAGGAAACTGAGATTCAGAGTGATCAAGTAGCTTATTTTAATCAGACTCATTCTTAACATGTTGCCATTATCATATTTGAAAACCTCCTGCCATCTTCTCCTTTAATTGATGGAGGACTTGTAAAGGAAGTATAAAAGAGAGGTTAATGTCTTCAGTCATAAAGCAGATAAAAATCTAGGCCTTAAGTCTCAGGAAGATATGAGATCAAATGTGGTATTAGACATTATCTTTGTGACATTGGCAAATGAGATAATAATTGTAAAGTGCTTAGCACTGTGCCTGACATATAGTAGGTGCTATATAAATGTTAGTATTTATTATCTTTATCATCTGGATTTTGATGATTGTATTATTTATCCTAAAAATCAAAAATTTTAAATAAACATTTATTTCTATTCTTCTAGCTATAATTAGAAAAAATATGTAAACAGCATGTGAAATGTTTGCAACATTTCCTATCTCCATTCAACAAAGATATATTAAAGATTGGGCATCATCTTAGATCCTGGAGAAGATATAAAGATATGATTTTAGACCTCAAAAGGCTTAAGGTACAGATATATTCCCACTCTCACTAAACTAACAATTATAATGCAATAACATGCAAAAGAGAAGTAGAAAGTATTGAGTTGAAAAGAAGGGCCAGAGTTCCCTGGATAAATGTAACGTTTCATCTCTCAGGAAGCTTTTGAATTAGACCTTATAAAAAGAAGTGGTACAGTGTACAAATTATATTAGACTAACAGTAAAAAAGCCTTTAAAAGAAATTTCCAAACTATATCATTATATAAATTTTTGGGAAGCCAATGAAATTCTCTGAGTTTCAGTTCCTTATTCTTAAATGATAAGGTAGGACTGGATGAGTAGCTTGGTGGCACAGTAGATAGAGTATTGGGGTCAAAAAAACTTGAGTTTAAATCCAGCTCTACGAACCCAAAAAGCCACTTAATCTCTGTTTGACTCATTGTCCTCAATTGTAAAATGGGGATATTAATAGTATTTATCTCCCACTGTTATTATATCCGTTCAGATATTTGTAAAAGATTTAGCATTGTGGCTAGCACATAATAAGTACTAAATGTGCTTATTCACTTCCCCTTCCCTTCCAACTTTAATATTTTTTTCTGACTAAAAAACAATGAATCTGTGAATAAATGAAATTTGAACAAGTAGAGAAAGCAGTGAGAAATATCTGACACAATGAGAAATGTGTGAACTAAGACATGGAGGCAGGAGGGAGGTGTTTAGGGATTTCACAGTGGTTCTATTTGACTAGATTATATAATATGTTAATTACAGATCTTTGTGTCATAATCAATTTGGAAAATATAATTGGATCTGAATGTTAGTGGTAAGAACTACATGACAGCATCAGCTCCATATTTTGTGGCAATGCATATTTACCATATTCACCATTATTTCTTTATAACATCAAGGCGATAGATTTATCCTAGAAAGCTTTATTTATTACTCTACAGAAGTGAATTTCGATTTGGGGATATATTGTCACCAGATAGTGATGAGTGCTTTGACTTCCTATGATTCATTTCAACAAATATTTAATATGGCTCCTCTATGCAAAATGTTGCACTAAGCACTGAGGATACAAATAGAAATGATCAAATTCATTGCCCTTAATGAGCAGACACCTTATTGGGAGATACAGCCAATACACAGGTAAGTAAGCATAAGGCAATTTCAGGAGTGAGAGGATCCTGACAACCAGAAGGACTAAACTTGGAAGGAAAATAATAATTTTAAGTTGTAGATAAATAGATAGAGAGATAGATGTAAGGGCAAAGAAATAAGCATTTAATAAGCACCAAATATGTGCTAGACCTTGTGCTAAATGCTTTACAAATATTATCTCATTTGATCCTCACAACAACCCTGGGAGGTAGGTGTTATTATTATCCTCATTTCAGAGATAAGGAAACTGAGGAAGATAAGTTACACAGAACTTGCTCAGCATCATACAGCTAGTAAATTATTTGAATTCAAGTTTTCCTGCTTCTATTCTCAATACTCTATGCATTATATCACCTAACCACTGAAAGATACGATAGATACACACATACATACATAACTGATAAAACCTTTATTGAACACATGGTATGTTTCAGGCACTGTCTTCAATATTAAGAATATATGTATAGGGCAGCTGGGTAGCTCAGTGGAGTGAGAGTCAGGCCTAGAGACAGGAGGTCCTAGGTTCAAACCCGGCCTCAGCCACTTCCCAGCTGTGTGACCCTGGGCAAGTCTCTTGACCCCCATTGCCCACCCTTACCACTCTTTCACCTATGAGAAAATAAACCAAAGTACAAGGGTAAAAAAAAAAGAATATATGTATAAATATTATATATATAATGTTTTAAAAATTCTTATATATTCTTAACATTCTTTAGAATAATGTCTATGTAATCTATATAAGCAAACATAATAAACCATGCCATCAAGGAAAGTACATAATTTAATTTATATTAAGTAGAATAATGAATATATTACACATGATTTATTATAAATATTCCGTAATTATAATAAATATGCTTATCCAATAGAAACAAAACCTCACATTAGTTATATCAAAAAATCTATGTCTCATTCTTTTCCCTAATACCTCCTGCCCCTAACGCTTCCCAAAGGGAGTAGGTGATAAGATATAATTTGTCATGTATTATCATATAACACATTTTTCCTTCTTCATCTTTTTTCTAAAACAAGATTGCTTACACCAGAGCTAAATTCATGGGAGACATGAAGTGAAGAATGTTATGTTGTGGTCTGCATTAAAATTACATCAATTCCTTCTGGGGTGGTGGATAGCCTTTTTCCATCAATAGTCCCTTGGAGCTGTCTTGCATCTTCATTTTGTTGATAAGAGTTTTGTCATTCACAGTTTGATTATCATACATTATTTTTGTTACTATGTACAATGTTTTCCTGGTTCTGCTTACTTTATTTTGCATCATTTCATATGTCTTTCCAGGGGTTTTTGTGCTCATTTTATCATTTCTTATGGCACAACAGTATCTCATTGCAATCACATACCACAACTTGTTTAGCCATTCTCCAAATGATGGAAATCTCTTCAATGTCTTATTATTTGCCAGCTACTAAAATATGTTAAATTATATAGTTCCTAGTCTTTTTTCCTTGATTGCTTTAGGAAATAAACATAATAATAGTAATACTGGATCAAAAGGTACACACAGTTTTATAACTCTGTGTATATTTCCAGATTACTTTCCATAATAGTTGGATCAATTCACAGTCCCACCAAATATGATTTAGTGTCTCTATTTTTCACATCAACTTCAACATTTGTAATTTCATTCTTTTTAAATCTTAGTCAATATTAAACATTGGGATGATATCTCAGAGTTGAATTAATTTATCATTTTATAATCAATAATGATTTAAAACATTCTATATTATTACAAATAGCATTGATTTCTTCATCCAAAAACCATTTGTTCATATATTTTGGCCATTTATCAATTTGGGAATGATTTATATTCTTTTATATTTGACTATATATATATATATATTCATATTTTTAAAATAAGATCTCTAAACAAGAAACTACCAGGAAAATTTTTTCCCAGTTTCTTGCTTTGTTTCTAATCTTTGCTGTGTTAATTTTATTTGTACATTTATTTTCAATTTGATGGATTCAAAACTATCCATCTATTTGGATTCCATAAGGCTAATGAGTAAGTATATTCTGGCATGAGGAACAGATAGTACAAAACCAAAGAAATGGGAAACAGAATTTTTCATATAGCAAGCATAAATCTGTGCAGGTTGTTTGGAATATAGATGGTAAATTTAGAACTTGAACAAATCCTTCAGGTTATTCATGACAACTAACATTTTTCAGTGGAAGAATTGGTTCCTTAGGTGTTCAAATATGAATACCAAAGTATTATCTATCAACACAGAAAAGCATGTTTCTCCTATCAGTAGGTAGAAGAATATATTCCATACATCATCATAGCTAATACAAAGACAAAGATTTAAGATATAGAATGTCAATTTTTGAGGAAATCTGATACATTTGATTGGTATGTAGACTGTATGACAGATAGTAATATCAAATAAATTTGAAAAGGCAGATAGGAAATACAGTGTTGAGGGCTTTAATATCAGTCTGAGGAATTTTGTTTTATCTTTGAAGCAATAAGGATCTTGCTCAAGGACTTAGAGCAGAGGAATGAAGGGGTCACTTATTTTGGAAGTTATGTGTAGGAGGTTTTGAAATTGAAAAATAATGAAGTAGAAAGTTCAATTATGAAATTATTATATTAGCGCTTGTGGCTTTGTGAATGCAGAAGAGATAAATGTAAATGATTTTGGAGAGGTAATAAAACAAGCCTTGGCATTTGAATGTGGGGAGGTGTGAGATGAAGTGAGAGAAAGAAAAGAGTCAAGGCTTACTCTGGTGTTATTAATATAAGTGAGTAGAAGAAATACTCTCCACAAAAATAGGAAGACTGGGAAAGTGGTACTTTAAAAGAGAAAGCAGATTACTTTTATAGACCTGATCCTTAAATTTAAATTTTAGGCATATTTATCTGAAATGCAAATTAGAGTAATAATACATTTTCCAAAAAAATATATAGAAAAATGTGTATCATCTGTGCCTTTTGAGCATGCTCAGTTTTAATATTATAGAGATCAATGAGGGATACCTGGATTATGAATAAGTATGTTTATGAAAAATTGCTTAAAATGACAAAAATATTTCTAAAGAAGATAATCTTATAGCACACACTTTTAAGATGAGCACAGTTTGGCACTTTTCAAACTAGACTTCTGTTATTAATTAGAGTTTAATTTAATCTTAGCCTTTTAGATGAAAGAGCTATATTTAATCCTAGCTTTTCATATAAAAGGAGTCACAGTATAACAGAGGAACGTCCTTTCAGCCAGGATGGAATAGGTTCAAGTCTGACTTTTGATATATACTTCCTGATGGTCGTGGGCAAATCATTTAATTTTTCAGCATCCTTGATAAAAAGGATCTAAAGTGAAGAGAGGGTGACAACATACAGTGGTAGAAAGAATTTGCTGATCTGTAAGTTATCTATGCCAATAACAGCACAGATCCAATCTCCATATGTATTAATATACTTACACGTAGCACCTCAGTAACCTCTTGATTTTGTCATTTGTGTACTATTTGCCATCAATCTCTTTTTTAAATTTCCAAATATGTGCAATATTACATAAATTTCCCTTTCTACTAGGTCTGAAATGTAATAATAAAATCTATTCAACATAAAGCAATTTTCTTTGAGACTATTCAAGGATATATATGTATATATATAAAACCTTACTCAGACAAAAAGGTTTGGACATATCTTATGAATGAAGCGTAGACAGGACAGGATTATTGATTGAATATGAGGGTCTAGGAAAGGAAAAAGAGAGGCTCGTGAGTTTTAGGTCTGATTGAAATCACAATGGCAAATATTTTATGTATGGGAATCAAATTGTAAGGAAACAGATATTAACCAACCCTATCCAAATTATAAAGAATACACACAATATCCCTAATAAATAGGCAGTCTGTGCCTAAAGACTTCCCATAGAACTCATTCCCCCACGAAGCATCCCAAACCACCATAGGATAGCTAACTGTTACAATCCTTGTTGAGACAAATTTTGCTGCCTTATAACTTTCAGCTATTTGTCATGTTTCTGCCTTGCTGAACCAAGAGGAAAAATATCTAACCCCTCGTTATTTTAATTAATTGAAATATTGATCAGTCTACTGCTGACTTCCTAATCCATCATCTTGTTCCTCTCTTCTCCAAACTCAAGGAAGCTTACATATTAGTCCCCATTAGCTAAAGAAACATACACTTACAGTCTATTCAGTCCTACAATTCCCATCAACCTTCCCCCTCTTACTGATTATCCTCCTACCTCAGTTATTGCCTCATTTACCTAAAAGAGAGGTAGACAAATAAATCATTATACTGAAAATAGCTAAGGAACATTTGGCAAGTGTCTCACTAAATCTGTTGTCAATTTTATTTTAAAACTTGAGGTAGTAATGATCATATCTCATATATTTGAAATGTATTCATCTTATGTTTGGAATTAAGTATATTTTGCTACATATACAATGAAGCACATGCTTTTCAATTTAATATCTTGTAAAATTACTTTAAACAAATGGGAAATATTGTTACTTGCTTCTTAATATCCCATGGTGCAGTGCAACTGTCAAAACAGCAAGGACTTGGACTTTTAAGTAACTGCATCATGGTTATATTTCTTAATGACATCTGTTTGGAAATATTTTAATGAGCTATACAAGTTAAATTTGTTAAAATAGATACAAGATGATGAATAACAAGGAAATTTTTGACAAATAGCTGACAAAGTATGCTATCATAAGCATGCATGTAAAATAGGTTTTGAATATGTATGCAATTTCCAATTATCATACTCTCAAATCAGATATTCTTTATGATACTGACAAATGAGCTAGAGATGAAAAAAAAAAGACAGCCAATTGGCCTGTGGCTTTTGTAAATTAAACAATCAAAAAGCATTTATTAAAAATCACTTATGTGCCAGGATCTGTGCTAGGCATTGGGGATAAGTCAAATAAAACAGCTCCTGCCCTCAAGGAAATTGTGTGCTTGGAAAGTAGCCAAAATGTGCATAATTATTTTTGTATAAAATATATAAAAATAATGCAGTGGCAATTTTTGAGGGGAACTCAGTGATGGCAGGTGGGGTGTGGGATTGAGACTCAGAAAAAGACACATATAGAAGGCAAGGCTTGAATTTTAAAGACAACAAAGCTGCAGGAGAAGCCTAGGCAAGTACTTCTCTGTTAAAATATTATTTTTTTATGTACTAGGATTCGTGAACTCTTCAGAGTATCTTTTTCTAAATATACTTTATTCATACTTTTTCCTTAACTTTAGTCATCTGTCTCATTAAACTCTCCCAAGTGCTGGTGGGAGGAAGGAAGGTAAATGAAAATAACATGAGAGTACTAACAACAATTGGAAAAGTAAATGAGAAAATAAGAGTAAAAACATCTTAAAAGAAATTAAGTATTTAAAAGTAACAAATGGAAAGAGAATTAATAGCTTGGCATAAGAGATATAAAACCTAACCAAAGCTATTGATTCCGTGAAAATAGACCAACAAGACATTATCTTCAGATAATGCCTCACTAGGACAGTGGAAACTTTTAAAATAAAATAAAAGAACTGAAGAAAAGAAATATAGATAGATAGATAGATGGATAGATAGATAGATGATAGATAGATATAGATATATCTAAAATATTCACTTAGAAAGCACAGAAAATAAAAATAATTTAATAGTTATGGAACTTCCTAAAAGCCAAAAGGCTTAAACATTATATTTCAAAAATATCATGAGAAAAGTGCTCATATTTCTCAGAATATAAGGGCAAAATAGAATCTACTTGTCATTTTCTAAAAGAAACCTCAAAATAAAAACACTAGAATATTTTTGACAAATTGTAGAATTTCTAAGTAAAGAAAAATACTTTAAACATTCAGCAGAGTTAATACTGAATGAAATAGGTTTTCAGAATTTCTGATGAAAAGACCAAAGCTGAATAAATTTTTTGACTTTTGTTATAAACAAAAAGGTGAGTCCTAAGGAGATATAGATATATAATGATGTGAATGTATCTATCTGTATTGTCCCTAGCTACAGATGATGGAAGAACACCAACCCCAATCACCCTTGATAGTTGTTATAATTTCCCCTTTTCTCTAACAGTTGCCCAGGGAGGATCCAGAGAGGTTAGATGAAAGTGTAACCTTCCCAGGTCCAACCTGGGGTTGGATAAATTAATAAAGGGCTTTGATTTGCCTTGGATTACGTTTGATATCTGACTGCGTTAACTCCCCCAACAAGGTTCATGATATAATGACCACTCAGGAAGGTACTTGTTAAACTCTCTTTATCTATAATCAGGGAAAGGATAAACAGGACAAGGGAAACTATTTGTTGATAAAAAGTAATAGTACCTTTTAAGTAATATCGGAAGAGTTAACACCTAGTTTCTCTGAGAAGTGCTTCCTTTCACAAATATTTGCCAAATTTATAAAAAAAAATCAGAGCCATTCCCCGAATTAATAAATGGTCAAGAGATATGAATAGTCAGCTTTCAAAAGAAGAAATCAAATTTATCACATGAAAAAAAGTATTCTAAATCACTATTGATTAGAAATTTGAAAATAAAATAAACCTAGGGTACAACTTTATACATATCTGAAGTGACAAATGCTGAAAGAGTTGACGGAAAATAAGTACACTAATAAACTGTCAGTGGAGTTATGAACAAGTCCATTCATTCAAGAGAACAATTTGGAGCTATGCCTCAAGAGCTATCATCTTTGATGAAACAAAATCACTGGTAGTTAGATTTATATATTCTGAAGGGATCAAAGGAAAAAGACTTGTATGCACAGAAATAATAATAGTTTTTTATGATGGTAAAGAATTAGAAAATTTCATCAATTGGGGAATGAAAAATTGATGTATATGATAATGATGGATTACTATTTTGCTGTAATAAATGATGAAGGAGATTGTCTTGGGAAAAAATCATTGGAAGACCTATATGAATTGATGCAAAATTAAGTCAGAGCACTATGCAAGAACTCAAAATATAAGAGAAAAGGATATTAATTTGCTTAAAATATAATATGAAAGTATTTAACAAAATAAATAAAAATTCTACAAATCATAAGAAAAATAAATTCAGGATTCTTGTTAACTTTAATAGTCTGGGCATGAAGCTTATAAAAGGCTTCATCAAAGTGGTTACAGTGTAAAAGACAGAGGGGAAATACAGAATATCTGTCAAAAATATTTTATAAAAAGACAAGAAATCACAACTGTTTGGATATGGTTATGAGATAGGAGACAATGAGAACTTTAGCATGATACTTACATAATGATATGGTTTTCTGGGAAGATGATTATTTCATGAATGATATATTGTGAATCATTCTTCGTAATGAGATATTTTGAAACTGTGATGTGAGTGATAGCAAATTTTAAAAGGATAGTTTTGTGGGGAAAGTATAATGAGTTCTGTTTTGCACATATTGAATTTAAGCTTTATAAAGAGGTTCCATTTTGAGATGTCTATAAAAAAAGTTGGAAATGCAAACCTAGAGGTCAAGAAAGAGTTTAGGGTCAGACAAATAGATCTGAGAGTTATTTACGTGGAAACAGTAATTGAAATCATGAGACCTGTTGATATCACCAACTGGCTAGAATCATAGAATTAAAAAATATGGGGCCCAGAATATAGTCTAAGGGACCATCTTTGTTAGTTGGCATAGTATGAAGGAAAAACTGGCAAAAGAAACAAAGGGGTGGGTAAAAACAAGTAAGAGGAGAACCGGGAAAGAAAAGTTTCAGGAAAATCTGTAAAGAAGAGAGAATCAAGTTGAAGAGGATGATTGAATTGCCAAAGCAGAGTTCAAGAATTATGTGGATTGAGATAAGGCCATTAGTTTTTCAATTATTAGATTAATAGCTTTGGGGAATAGTTTTATTTGAAATTATGAGGTCAAAAGTCACACTGCCAAATGTTAAGAAGATATAGGAAGGAAAAGTAGTGGAGATACATATCAAAACCAGCCTTACCAAAGACTTTAGCTATAAAAGTGAAAGGAGAAACATGATGGTAGATAGCTGGAGGGATTAAATCAGGATTTTTTTGAGGAGAAGGGAAATGCTTTTAGACAAGAGAGAAATAGTGAATTGAGTAGAATATATATAAGAATATATATATATATATATAT
>NC_058133.1:301213197-301223518 GCF_016433145.1 Gracilinanus agilis | reverse complement strand
ATATATATATATATATATATTTATATGATTAGTGATGACAGAGGGTGTAATCTGTTGCAGAATATGGGATGGAAAACAATCACTTGCATGTATAGGAGATTTACCTTGGCATAGAAAAAGACCACCTTTTGGTGTTAAATGAATGAAGAAGGAAATAGTGGCAGAAGGCAGCTGAGTGATGTGATATAAGAGCAGAGAAGGGGAAGAAATTCTAAGTAAATGGCCTCAATATTTTCAATGAAAGATGAGGCAAGATTCTTAGCTGAGAAGTTATGAGTAGAGGAAATTGTGGAATGTTTGAAGAGGATAAAAAAAAAAGTTTGGAAAAGCCACTGTGGTGAGTGGGATAGTGAATTGATTGGGAAGGTATATTGGGATTGTCTAACTTTGTAATAAGTTTCTCTGATAGAAATCTAATTTCCAAAATATATAATGAATTGGTTTAAATTTATATGAATAAGAATCATTTTCTGATCTACAACTGGTCAAATGATATAAACAGGAATTTCAAAGGAAGAATCCTAAAATATGATAATCATATGAAAAGTGATACAAAACACTAATAATTAGAGAAATGCAAATTAAAATAACTGTTTCTATTTCACTTTCACTGAGATTGAAAAAAAGTAGATAAAAAATAGAAATGACAAATATTGTAGAGACCACAAGAAAACAAACATACTAATGCACTTTTGATAAAGCTGTCAATTGGTATAGTCATGCAGGAAGTCAATTTGAAGTTATGCCCCAAAAGACAGAAAACTGTGCATGCCTTAAGAGTATAGCTCAAACAGATAAAAAGGAAGAAAAGGACCTATATTTGCAAAATGTGTGTATACATGTATAGCATATATTTGAATGGTACTATATGAATGTAATGGGACATTACTGAAATAGGAAATGATGAAAATTGAATTTATAGAAACCTAGAGTGAAATGAACAGAATACACCTTTGAAATATTTAAGAATTATGATCAATGAAATGACCAAATATAACTCCAGAAGGCATAAAAATACTACTCACCTATAGATAGATGAATTTAAGATTCAGAATATGATGCATATTTTTACAGGGCCAATTTGGAAATTTATTTAGCTTGTTTATACTAATAAACTTTATTTTGTTTGTTTTTGTTTGTTCTTTTTTTCCCAATGCTGATGTGAAAAATAAATGCTTAGTAATTGAAAAATAAATTAGTTACAAAATTGTGATTGCTCTTGGTTTTAAATAGATGAATTTGATAATATAAAAAAGTCATTTAATGCCTATGATTTTTAAGTATTTTCCATAAAACCATGACAGCTAATAATTTTTACAGTCTCTTGGTTATGTAATTTAAAATAAGTTGTTTTGCAATTATGTCCAGCTCTTTGTGACCCCATTTAGGGTTTTCTTGCAAAGATACTGAAGGGGTTTTCCATTTCCTACTCCATCTCATTCTAGAGGATAAGACTTCCTGATTTCAGTTTAACCACTCAATACAACCACTTAGCTGCCACTAATTTAAAGCTAATGTATAAAGCACTGGGTTTGAAGTCAGGAAGACTCATTTTTGTGAATTCAAATCTGGTCTCAGACACTTACTATGTGCCCCAGGGCAATTCACTTAACCCTTATTCATTTGCATAATGAACTGGAGAAAGAAATGGCAAACCATTCAAATATCTTTGCTAAGAAAACACCAAATGGAATCACAAAGAATAGAACACAATGAAAAAAGACTAAACGACATCAATTTACAACAAATAAAAATATTTTGTCAAATGCTTGAATATCTTTATGTTGAGTCCAGTAGATAACTCATAGAAAGAAGGTATAATTATCACTATTTTCCCCCTCATAATTAGAAAACTATAATTAGTGTTCAGGAGAAAAGCATCTATGCAACTGAAGAAGGGTAATTTCACCTTTGAGGTAGAAAAGGAAAATAATGCTATAAGTGCAAGACAGTTGTAAAGTTTAATTCTGGCATCATCTATGTAAAGATTGATTACATTCCTTCCTTTAGGAATAAGAAAACAATATAAATGAAATTTTGTTATGTTTCTGCTACAAAAGATGGTAAAATGGAAAATAATATTTAAAATAATTTTGCCTCCTCATTTTTATCATCTCTCTTCCACCCAGCTTATTTTAATGATGGCAATTATGGCTTTCTCTGACATATTCAAGATATTACAGCTTCTAAAGGGTAAAACCAGTACTAAAAGCGCAATCTTCAATGTTTCAATTATCTCATTGTATCTACCCTCTACCTTGTAAGAACTGAAGGAAAATAAAGCAAGCAAACAACAGTTTTTAATCTAAATGCTTTGTTAACATTGTAATGAAAGAAATCTGGCCACATATATGATTGTTCCAAAAGGATATTAAATGCATGCCTTTATCTCAAAGTACAATGTCACTAAATTTTATCATCCCACAAAATTACTTGGGATTGGTATTTTTCTTATATTTTCAATTGTATTCAAATTTTAACTAAGTTGTTCCAGAAATGTCATATTTTAGATTTTTTTTTTAAAAAAGGTTTGTAACTGCTGCATTCTACCTCTACAGCAAGGAATATTTTTGAGAGTGCCTTTGTTATGTAGTATAAAAATACATATAAAAACATTTAAATAATCCTACTTTTAGAATTTTAAAGATAACTACAGGTTAAATAATATTAATTTTTCTAAGAGAGCCAAAAAGAGGAAAAATTCCATGTTTGACTTTGCTTCTTTCTACAGAATATTGCATCCCCTGTTGTGTATGTGTGCTTGCTTATTGTCAAGCTCATCCTTATGCAATAGAGGATTTGATGAAGCTAGAATTCCCTTCAAAAGTCTACATATCTTTTATGAGTATGATTATTTCCCCCATGCTTTCATTTCATTGGTGTTAAAATAATGATTCATATCGCTACATGTATTAATAGATTTTTTCAGAAGCTTTAATTTTCACAGGTGCCTTTTCAGGTGTCTGCAGCTGGTAAACAGTGAAAATACATAAACAGTGAAATTGTTCTCTAGATAATTTGTTGGCAGTAAATGCACTGGAGTTGTCTTAGCAAAGTTTCAAAATGTCATAATAGTGTGAAGGTTTTTGTGTGTCGCCTTAATTGTGTCACTTTAAAATGGTTCCTCTGGAGAGATCATTTGTATAGAAGGGGGAAAAATACATCATCTGTTTCTCACTTCAAATCTTATCAGGTTTGGTATCCAAATCATATTTTACTGGAAAATCCAATTTGTAGATTATTGATGTGTGACCCTAGTGGTTTTCAACTTTTTCCCTAACAAATCTTCTAACTGCCTTCCCTTCCATTAATGTTATATTAAAATATGCTAAAAATTTTATGGTTTAGAAAACTGGATAAATTGGTAAAATAAGTGATATTTTCCCCATCACGTATTTTGAGAAATGTGCTTTAATTGGAAAAATTAACTTGCTCCTAAGTGTTTTCAATAGTATGTGTCATATGTGATTTGTTAGTACACCTAAACTTTGCAAGTAAATATATCATTGACTTTAAATAGAATTACGAGACTAGCTTACCAGTGAACATGTGAATTAACTGCACACCTCTAGGGAGGAGTTGAGTCAAAAATTGACTATTTTTGGATAACTTATGATTGGAAATTGATAATTATATCAAAAATGTTTTTAATTAAAGGAATATTGAACAAAATATTTCTCAAATTTCTGGTAAAAACACAATTACACAAGCATTGAAGAGTCTTGTTGAAAATACTGCAATTCAAATAATATCCTTTGATTTGAAATAGTTATTAAATGGGCCAAAATGCCCAGTATCATGATCATCTTTTACTATAACAGATGTATAACATCCTTATTCTCTGTGTCATTCTCCTTTCTGCATTCTTAAAAATCCCATCTTCTATTTTGAGATATCTCTGGTTGTTTGTGAACTATTCAGACATTTTATCATCTCTACTAAAGACCAACTAATTCTTCAAAGGTAGATATTCCAGTGGAAAAAAATTAGTAATATAGCCTAATATGTCATTAGGAGGGCAATAGGAATTAATGTGAACACTGGTGTTATGGTATAGAAAAATAATAGTGCATCTGTGAAAATAAGGCTAATAATCACATGCAATTTGGATAATCAGTGTAATAATTTTAACTTAGCAAAAGATATGAAAGGGTTAGGAAATAAAGTAGTTTCATTGGTATATGGAAATCCCTGAAGTAGGAAATTCCTTTTATCAAGATAGGTTCACATCTTCTTAGCAATTGCTATTTTAGAGAGATGACCTGAAAACTGAGAAATTAAGTAATTTTTTCAGGATCAAGATAACCTGTTTATGTCAGAAATGGGACTTAAACATAAATCTTCCTGGTTCTGAAATATGCTAAGCAAGAAAGAAATAATCAATGGTGAACTTGATTTCCATAGGTTGAATAGTTTTCTTCTTTGCCATCTGTACTTATTTAAAATAAAATTATCTTCTAGTTTAAAGAAAACCTTTAGGATTTCCAAAATGGTGAAGAATTGCAAAATGGTTTTTGGTAATGAAAGATGAGATTTCACAATTGACTTCTATTATCATACCAAACCCATGCTGTAGAATTAATTAATTACAGTAAGATTAAAATTAATAAATCAAGACATTGCCATAGAAACAAAATGTCCAGACTAATGCTATAAATTGTTAACTACTTGATAGGGATTTTGTACATAGTCTTACTTTAATACAGGAATAGAATAGATAAAAAAGGAAGCACTGAAAATTGCCAGTGGCAAATGTGATCCCCCAAATGACATGTATAGTGTCTATATAGATTTTAATCAAGAGATCATAATTTTTAACTAAAAGTTGTTTATTCTTAAGTCAGTTGTGTTGGAATATTGAATTTAATTTTACAGAAATCCAGAGCTTCTATTTTCTCTTTTATCATTTTTTTGTATCAAACTTTTATTTTTCTCCAATTATATGCAAAAACAATTTCCAACATTTTTCAAAGAATATTGAAGCTCAAATTCCCTCCCTCCCTCTCTTTCTCCCAAATCCTATTGAAGTTGTAAGCAATCTCATGTAGATTTTATATGTGCAATCATGAAAAGCATTTTTCCATATTAGTTCTTTTGTGGAAGAAAACTCAATAGAGAAACATTAAGGAGTGACAGTTTTGCTTTGGTCTGGACTTAATTCTTTTTCTTTGGAAGGAGAAGCCATTTTTTGTCTTGAGTCCTCTGGGATAATTTTGGATCACTGTTCTGCTGAGAATAGCTGTCACTCACAATTGTACATTGTAAAATATTTCTGTCATTGTATATGTTCTCCTGGTTCTGCTTCTGCTTCAATTCATGTAAGTCTTTCCAGGTTTTTCTGAACTGTTCCTGCTTGGCATTTCTTAAAGCACAATAGTATCCCATTATAATCATATACTATAACTTAGCCATTTCCCAGTTGATGGGTATCCCCCCACACACTTTCCAAATCTTTGTCCCTCTAATATAACTGCTTTAAAAGTTTTTGTACTTATAAGTGCTTCCCCTTTAGGCTTCTTTTTAGTTCTTTGGGATACAGACCTAATAATGGTATTGCTGGGTCAAAGGGTATGTATTATTTTATAGCCCTTTGGGAATAAGTCCAAATTGCTCTCCTGAATGTCTGAATCATTTCATAACTCCCCCCTATAATGCATTCATGTCCCAGCTTTCCATATACCCTCCAAATTTTGTCATTTTCCTTTTTCTGTCATGATAGCCAATATGGTAGATGTTGAGAAGTACCTCAGAGTTGTTTTAATTTGCATTTTTCTAAATAATAGTGATTTAGAGCATTTTTGCATGGCTATAGTGAGCTTTAAATACTTTGTCTGAGAACTACCCGTTCATACCCTTTGACCACTTACCAATTGGGGAATGACTTGTATTATTATATATTCAACTCACTTTTCTATGTATTTGAGAAATTTATTGAGGAATGTATTGGAGAGACCTCTAAAACCTTTTTTGCATCATTACGGTTACTTTTTATTAATTTCCAACCTATTTACTCCTTTTTTGTTTCTGACTTCCACCTCCTTCAGTTTGCCCTAGTTTCTATGCCCCACTCCCCCTTCTCTTATCTCCATCCACTCTTAATATCCTATAGGATAATATAGCTTTCTATACCCAATTGACTGTGTATGTTCTTCCCTTATTGAGCCAAATCTGATGAGAATAAAGTTCACATTCTCTCCTTCCCACCTCTGCCACCTTCCCGTCCATTGAGATTGTTCTTTCATGTCCCTTTTATGTGCAATAATTTACCACATTCATTTTCCACCTTATCCTCCTCCCATTGCATTCCTCTTTCTCAAACCTTAATTTTATTTTTGTATGACCCATGGACACATTCAACTCACACCCTTGTTCTCTGTCTAATACATGCTCCTAATTACCCTAATAATGACAAAGTTCTTTGAAGTTACAAGAATTATTTCCCCATGTAAGGGTGTCTAAGGTTTAACTGTATTGTGTTTTTTTTAATACTCTTTCCCACTTACCTTTTGATGATTCATTTTGAGACTTGTACTTGAGTCAAATTTTCCTTTCAGCTCTGGTCTTTTCATCATGAAGGTTTAAAAGTACTTCATTTCACTGAATTCTCATTTTCCCTCTGAATGATTATGCTCAGCTTTGCTGGGTAAGTGATTCTTAGTTGAAGTCCTAGTTCCTTTGTCCTCTGGAATATCATATTGTAGGCACTCCCATCCTTTAATGTTGAAACTGATGACTCTTGTGTTATCTTGACTGTGATTATATGATATCTGAATTATTTCTTTTTGGCTACTTGCCATGTTTTCTCCTTTAGCTGGGAGTTTTAAAATTTTGCTATATTTCTCAGAGCCGTCCTTTTGGGATTTCTTTCAGGAGATGACTGGTGGATTCTTTCAATTCCTATTTTATCCTCTGGTTCTAGAATATCAGGTCAGTTTTCCTTGATAATTTCTTAAAAGATGATGTCTATGCTCTATTTTTATCACAGATTTCAAGTAGTCCATTAATTCTCAGATTATCTTTCCTGGATTTATTTTTCAGGTCAGTTGTTTTTACTATAAGTAGTTCACAATTTCTTCTATTTTTCAATTATTTTTACTTTGTTTAATTTTTTTAATATCTCATGAAGTCATTAATTTACAGTTGTCCAAATTCTGATTTTTAAGACATGACTTTCTTGAGTGAGCTTTTGTACTTCCTTTTCCATTTGACCAATTGTGCTTTGTAAAGAGTTCTTTTCCTCAGTAAATCTTTGTACTTTTTTCTCCAATGAGCCAATTCTGTCTTTCAAGAAGTTTTGTCTTCAGAGTATTTTTGTATATCTTTTTCCATTTGTCCAATCTTACTTTTTAAGAAGTTCTTTCTTCTCTTCTTTGTTTTTTTGCCTCTTTTACAGTCAGCTTATTCTGTTTTTTTTAAGGTTTACTGTCTTTAATATTTTTTGTACCTCCTTTACCAAGCTATTGGTGCTTTTTCTTGATTTCCCTATATCATTCTTATTTCTTTTCCCAATTTTTCTTCTATCCTCTCTCATTTTATTTTTAAAATATTTGTGAGCTCCTCCATTAATTATTTTTGGACTTGAGAGCAATTCATATTTTTCTTGGAAACTTTGGATATAACCGTGTTAACTGTTTTGTCTTCTTCTGAATTTGAGTCTATCCTGTCACCATAAATTTCTATGTTAAGTTTTTTGTTGTTTGCTCATTGCTTTTTTCTTTTCTTATAGTTTAAAAACAATTAAGCTTGGGCTCTATAACTGTGGTGAAGGGAGCTTCTAGTTCTTTGTGCAATTGCCTTCAGAGGTAACATTGAGCATCTATCTGCTTTGTTCTTCCAAGGTGGTTTAATATAAGCAGATGGGTATTTAATACTCTCTCAGCTTGTTCTGTGGTCTTTGTGTAATCCCAAGCATTCTTTTCCTCACTGGAACTGTTACCAGTGTGCCCTGAGGCTAAAAGTGCTGATATATGCTGGTAATCCTCCTTACCCTGCAGCTGTACCCCAGGACTGTAACCTGGTTCTGTGTATGGGCAATGCAACTAGGGTCTTGCACACAGACAGTAAGGCACATCAGACAACTTTTCAGAAGATTACAGTCTGAGAAGCTGTCTGATTCCCCTTCCTGTCTGTGTCTGAGAGTTTCAGAAGCCCTATAGGTTACTTCAGCTGTACCAAAGTCCTCTTGGCTTGGTGGGGCCTGCCCTGGTGCCTTGCATTTCACGTCCAAACCAGGGCATTAGGTCCCTTAATTAGCCTTTTAAGTTGTTTCAGGCTGAAAAATTACTTCACCTTTGTTTTTGTGGGTTATGTTGCTCCAGATTTCATTTTGGGGTTTTATATCATAGGTTTTTGGAAATTAATTTGTTAGAAATCGTATGGGTCCATATATCTTCTCAGCCATATAGGCTCTGCTCCCCAAAACCACTTTCTATCTTAAATTGGATACCACAGACAAGCTTTCTACCTCTAGCCAAGTTTCATGATCACAGGTCATGATTCTATTACAAGACTATCTCTTTTTAAGCCATCCTCAAACATTTTCAGACTTTCTAAATTATAAGGGGGAATTATTAAATTAAATATAAGGGGGAATAATTAGGAAAATGTCATAAATTAAAAGATTATAAAATAGTTAAGAAATATGATATGTATAAATATACATAAACATTTATTATCTTGTTATCTCTGCCATTCAAGAAGTTTATAGCCTGGAGATAACTTTTAATTGGAGATAAATGCAACCAGATATTAATTAATTCACTTAATGACTATTAGGAGTGTTACATTGACTACAATGGTCTTCACTACCTGAAGGCTAGTTGTATCACATTTTAAGCTACCTCCAGAGTTCTCTATTACCCTTAATGGAATTTGGTATATCTAGGATTCTTTACTATATCCCCCAATAATGATATTTCCTCAAGTGTTTGGGAGTTGTGGTCCCTTGTATACAATTTTAACTATGTTACTAAGAGTAATAATCACTCATTTTGCTCTTTGTAACTTTATGTAGGTCTTTTCATCTCTCTCTCTCTCAGAATTTATATATATATATATATATATATATATATACACACACACACACACACATATATATATATATATATATTCTTAGAATTGATACTAGGTATTGGTTCCAAAGCAGAGGAATGTAAGGGCTAGACCGGTGATGGCAAACCTATAACACACGTGTCAGCACTGACACATGTAGCCATTTTTGATGACACGAGGCTACATGTGGCCATGCTGCATACAGAGAAGTATGGGGCCACATTCCAAGGATGAAACCTTTGCTGTAGTGTAGTGTAAACACTCTGTGCACTATAATAGATAACAATTCTATCTATATTAATTTACTTATTTTGCTTTATTAAATATAGTTATATATTATAATTATACATTTTTGTTATTTAAACTATAAATATTGTGAAATTATGTTGTTTTTTTTTCTCGAAGTGACACACTACCCAAGTTATGCTCGGGTTTTTTTGGTGAATTTTGACACACCAAGCTCAAAAGGTTGCACATCACTGGGCTAGGAAAATGGGTTTAAGTGACTTGACCAAGGTGTAACATACATAAGGTCATGCATGTTACGGAGGTCACACAGCAAGGAAGTGTCTGAGGACAAATTTGAACTCAGGACCTCCTATCTTTAAACCTAGTTCTTATATACTGAGTCACCTAATTGCCACTTTCCATGGTTATTTTTTTTTATTATTATTAACCTTGAGCCAAGATGGCAGAGTAAAAATAGGAAAATCTCAAATCTTCTGTAATCCAACTTTAAAATAATGCTTGAAAATAAATACTGGAGTAACAGAACCAAAAAGGGCATGTAGTGAAGCAACTTTCCTCCAGGAAAAACTTAAAAGGTAGTCAGAGAAGGCCAGGTTCACTGAGGTAAGAGGGGAGCCCAGCCACCAGCACAGCCCCACCAAGGAGTACCAGTAGCAATCCTCACCACCCCAGAGCATATCTATGGCTTAAAGTTCTGAACCTGGGTCCAAATCAACATTTGAGACACTGCCTATCCAATAGCAGTGCAAACCCATGCCCACTCCTTAAAGTTCTCAGCCCCAGCCCAAGCCTCCAGTGAGGACCCAGGCCCTAGAGCAAGGCAGGCCTTAATGGGTCTGGCTGGTGGACATGCAGAATGAGACTGAGTGCCCAGCCAAGCCCAAATTGAGAATCCAAGACCCAGCTCAAAGCAGTTGGAAAGACCCCTACCACTCCTCAGCCCAAGCCTACAGTGAGGACCTGAACTCCAGCATAAGCCCCGAGCATTGGCCCAGAGTCCCTACCTAAGGTCAAGTAATAC
>NC_058133.1:301086798-301211584 GCF_016433145.1 Gracilinanus agilis | reverse complement strand
TATGCCTTTTAATGCAGCAATATCACTGCTATGCCTATATACTAAGGAGATTAAAGATGGGGGGAAAGAGCTTATTCGCACAAAAATATTTATAGCAGCTCTTTTTTTTTTTAAACCATTAACTTCTGTGTATTGGCTCCTAGGTGGAAGAGTGGTAAAGGTGGGCAATGGGGGTCAAGTGACTTGCCCAGGGTCACACAGCTGGGAAGTGTCTGAGGCCGGATTTGAACCTAGGACCTCCGGTCTCTAGGCCTGACTCTCAATCCACTGAGCTACCCAGCTGCCCCTATAGCAGCTCTTTTTGGGGTAGCAAACAACTAGAAACTGAAGGCATATCCATCAATTAGGGAATCGCTGAAAAAAAGGTTTCGATAATAAAAATGACAAATAAGATGATTGCAACAAAACTTGGAAGGACTTATATTAACTGATGCAAAATAAAATGAGAAGAAACCAGGAGAACATTGTATACAATAATCAAAATATTTTTGATCATCAACTGTGAATGATTTAACTATTATCACTAAGACAAAGATCCATGAAAACTCCAAGAGCACTGAGAGAGGAGTACAAAATGTTTATGAAACAAAATAATTTGAGGATTAGGAGAGAAGTACGAACTCATGGGTAATGTGGGAAAATCAGAAAGAGCTCTGTGGAAGGAGTGATGATTAAGCTGATTCTAGAAGACTGCTAAATATTCTAAGAATCACAGTTGGAGAGGAAGAACATTCTAGGAGAAAGGTATAATAGCTTTGCAAAAGCACAGAGGTGGAAGAAGAAGTGTCAAGTACAACAAACAAGAATACCAAATGGACTAGAACACAGAATACATTGAGGATTAGATTGAAATGGCTGGAAAGTTTGGTTGAAGTCACATTGAAAAGTTTTAACTATCTTAAGTGACTTCTGAAGGTGACATAAATTATAAGTAGTAGCAGAAGTATTTAAGCTAAATTGCCCATTCGCACCACTCTACTATCTAGTACTTAATATCTCTACTCTTATATTTTTTGCATTGAAATTAGCAATTAACACTATTTGTTATCAATGTCTGTACATTGTTCAGACATTAATAGTTGAGACACTATATGGAATAGTGGAAAGAGCACTGAATTTAAGAGTCAGAAGGCCACTGTTGAAGTATATGCTCTGAAATTCATTAGCTGATGACTTTGGACCAGGTATTTATCTTTGAGATTCTGTTTCTTTATCTAAGGAATGAGGACAATAATATTTATTCTACCTACCTCAGGGCTGCTATAAAGAAAGCTCCTTAAAAACATAAATTTGTTGTGATTCAAATATATATTCAAGGTGTCAAGGTTTTTTTTCCATATTTTGTGTTTTAGGAACAAAACTGCCAGATAACAATTTTATTTAATTTGACATTTCTTTAGTCTCTTATTTTTCTGGCCAAGAGAAATATGCCACCTGGTACACTTCCTCTATGCTCTTGGATATTCCTGTTCCCCAAGATGATTCTATTTGGCATTTATAGAAGTCTTGAAGAAGAAAAACCCCAATGTGTCAAAATACAATTTAGGGTTAACATTACAGAATGAAAACTACTACTCAGTTCCCTTCTTGATAACTACACATTCCTCCTTTCTTTTAGAAATGCCTTTTGTTCTTAACCTAATCCACCTAATGAGAAACGTCTAGAAAGGATAATATTTTTTTTCTTAATGTTTCTGGAGACAGAGTAGATTTTAATAGGATTCACAAAAGGAAATTGGAATAGCTCCTCTTCAGGGAACATATCTAAATGGAATTTATTGATATCAAAGCAAGGATATAGCTATATTTCTGTGGATATATATCTACCTTCTTCTTTCTTCAAAGGGGTGGAGGATTATGACAGAAGAATATGTAATAGGTGTTCATTATTGCTACCATTTTGGTCAATTTTGCTTAACTTTTTTATCTTACAAGGAAAAGTCTCACTGGTTGGTCTTTGGAGGACTAAAATTGAAAATTACAATGATGTAAGAACAAAAAATAAAATAGAAAAGGCATATACATGTGTAAGCTTACATATATGCATAATTTAAACACATCTATTCACACATATCTCTTCTCTGATATTGCCAGTTTGGCTTACACAGTTTTACCTCTTTCTGGGTTTTGCCAGATAGACATAAGGTCCAACTAGGTGCTTCTAGCTCTGTGATTGTCCATAAGCTGCAATGAGTATCCTATTAGTCTTCTCCTATCCAATGGGGTATATTGTTCCGTATGTGAACATAAGCATGCAATTCAGGGATTCTTCATGAGATTATCAGTCATAAAGCTGGCCATCTAAAAATGCCCACCTGAACACTTTTCATTCATTGGGTGCTAAATGTTTATACTTGAAAGTTTCCCCAATTCTTTTCAATCAATGTCTATCCTTACTCCTTTTGGGTAGGGAGAGAGCAAAAGGAGAAAGAAAATTTTGAGGTACCTGCATTACAAAGTAATTGGGGATATGAGAAATATATACAAAATAGTATACAAAACGATTATATATTGCTCTAAAATATTAAATCATATACTAGAAACAATTAAAGAAAAGCACACTATATAATAAATTACTCCAAAAGCAGTTAGAAAAGGAAAAGATCAATGATGCCTGATATCTTCAGGAAAAGTTTCAATATAGAGAAATGTATGATGATGATGGGAAGTCAGGGCACTCTACCAAGAAAAGTGTCAAACTCTAAATCAAGAGACTAGGATTTAATTCCTGCTTATGAAAATCATGTACAGCTTGACTTTCAGAAAGCCAATTGATCTTTGAACTTTAGTTCTCTTATCAATAAAATGGGGATAATGATACTTACAGTAACAATTTGCATGGGGGATTATGAGCACAGAGTTTTGTAACCTTAACCCCTATATGAATATATTTTTCTAGTAGATTTTCTCAAAATCAGCTCAACCAAGTGGTTAGTAAGGAAAAATAGTTTAAAGATTAGATTATATGATTTCAAATTAAAAATAAATTTATTTTATTATCTTAAAACAAATAAAAAAGCCTCAGATAAAAGTTTTTCTTTATTTTCTACTCTCCTTTTTTGTGTTTTTTTTTTACTCTAAAAACTTCTCTATTGGCTTTAGCAGTAAAGAGGTGAATACATTTATTATTTATTTTATAAATGCTTCTCCATTATTGCTTTGTCATGTAATCATATCTTGCTATACAAAATATATAGATTAAGTTTTATAAATATGAATTTTCATAACAATTAGAAAAAAATAACCAACTTCAAAAAGTTCACATTTGAGGTATGTGAATATTTAAAAACATTTAAAATGAATTCCTATTTTGGCCTTTAATATTGATATTCATAAGCCTATATTAAAACTATTCAACCCTCAACTTCAGCTATCTATTTTATCACTTATTTCATCATAGATATCATATTTGATGCATAATCACCAAACTGAAAGAAAAATGTCATAATTTTTACCCAAAATGGAATATGCAATTGTGAAGTACCTTTACTTAAATAAATCTTTTAATAAGATAGGTCTTTATTATAGGGTTTTATACCATAGGGCCACTGCTTTTTAATATTTTTCTCCTTTATTTCAATTCTACCATTAAGCAGTACCTTTCACTTTTACATTATTATTCACTGTGCATTAGATTAGCTATGTTAATGAAATATCACCTCATGTCCTTGAGATAATTAAACATATGTCAAAAAAAATCATTTCCTTAGATGTCATCAACCAAAAGTAACAACAAAGTAAATCTCCTTATATTCATATTTCTGTAAGGTCATTAGGATTTCTAGGTAATAAAAGAAATAAATCTAACTTACTCTATTTTTCATCCTTTCAATTTACAACAGTGAAAAATTGAACTATAAAATAACTTTTAATCTTTTGTAATATGAATTCCCTTAATAAAATAAAGTACAATTTAGACAATGCAATTATTTAGGTTATTAAAAGATTACTTCTGTTTCCTTTTGTCCCCAGCTAGATTGTAATTTGCCAAGGGTTCATTCATCTGTTTGTATAATCAATTTTACTGTCTCTTATTTTCGATGTAAGCATGACTGTTTACTTGACTATGTTGTCAAGTTTTCTTTAAGGTCTATTTTCCCTCAAATGCTTATCAGTTAAGAGGCTATTCTTTCAAATGGTTCTATGCCTACTGGGGAGGTAGCAGGGCATAAGGGCACAAAATGAGGAACTATGAGAGTTAAATTTTAGCTCTTATTCTCATAGAATATAGCTGTCATACCTCTTCATGCAACTTCATCTCTTAGGGAACCAGTTTGCTAACCTGTAAAACCAGGTGTGAAGAATTGATCATTCATTGTACCTTTTTTTATTTCTATAAATGTATTAATTGTTTCAGGCATCTGAATTTCAAGGAGAACTACTTAAATTTAATGTAAATGAAATAGACTACAATAAATGCAAAATGTATATATTAAAAATAAAGTTATACTTTATTTTTAATCAAGTATAATAATTCAATGTATCTGTGGTAGCACCAATATGAAGAGTCTCTCTTCCAGGCTGGTTCACACTTCATTTATTTAAATTATATATCATTTTTCTCTATATTATTATTTTTAATTATGTTTTCAAGCATTGATGCAGTGGTAGTCTGACTCTATATAGAAATCTGATCCCAGCATAAATGTTGGTATCAAGAATAACATCAATAAAAATTTTTCTTGCCTGCCCAAATATAATTGATTCTGCTCTTTATAATATAATTTGATGCACACCAGCTCTAACCAGCTTGTTCCTCAAAAATGTGCTCATGATAAAATAATATTAAGATTCTGTGTAATATGAACATCTTTTTTTTTGAAAAAGTATTTAATTAACTGATTTAGAATATTTTTCCATTGTTACATGATTCATGTTCTTTCCCTCCACTCCTTCCCCCTAAACCTCCCCCCTCAATAGCCAACAAGCAATCCCATGGGGTTTCACATATGTCATTGATCAAGTCCTATTTCCAGTAACATGAACATCACAGGCCTCTCTCTACCCATGAAACAATATGGACTTAAAAAATTTGTAATATAAATTCATGATTTCATATACAATCTTCTTTTTTGTTTTTTTAATGGCAAAATATTTATGTTTGTTGATGGTTGTTAAGTTGATTATAAGAATGTTGTTGAGACTGATATTTAATTAGATAGATAATCATTATATATTATTTAGACTTTATCCATCAATGTTTGTCTATACACTGGGTGACAGTATCTATGCATAAGAGTATACATGTGTATGTTTGGGGGATATCTTTATATTTACAAGTTGACAGTTATTTGGGCCTTAAATTGAACAGAGAGTACCTTTTAGGAAATTGTAAAGTTATAATAAAAATGAAAATTAATTTGTTTATTGATTTAAAACAGACAACCCAGTATTGTAAAAATGGAACTTTACTCTGAGACTTTCCTCGGAAAAGACAGTTATTATGCAATAATCAAGATCGTATAAAATTACATGATTGACAGCATAATGATATCTATGTTCAAAATTTGTGATATCAAGTCAGATGTATTAGACATATGCATATTTAGTAAATATTTGGCAATTTTATCAGTTATATGTTGAGAGAGATTCACTACTAAAAAAGGCCATGCTATTTAGGTAGTTAGAATAAAGGCAGCAGATGGACATGAGTAAGACATTCATAATCCTAAAAAATATGAAGAGGACCTTGAATATGCCAAACAGGTCTTCAGAAATTAATGGAAAAACATAGAGAAGAATTGCAAAGAATCAGAAGGCCTAGATAATGTTCCAGTGACATAATAGATTTCTCCATGTAATGAGAAATAATGCATATACAAAATCTTCTGGGTCATAAAGAAAAATAGTAATTTAAAAATTCTTGATTCCCGCTTCATAGCAGATAGTGTTAAATTTTCTTCTAGTAAGAAATCAAGGAATACATCCTTTTCCTTTCTCTATTTGTCTAGTGACCTCTGCTCACAGATAACACCCCTTTTTCTAATATCTAGTGACAATGTTCCATTTAAAGAAAAAATTATGTTCCTCTTTTTTAAGTTATTCACAACTTAAAAATAAGACTGGGTCATTTATGTAGCTAGAATAAATACAGCAGACAAACAACATGAGTTAGACATTCATAACCCTAAAATATGTGAATGGGAACTTGAATACTCCAAGTAAGTCTCCAGGAATTTATGGACTCTCCTCTACCCACATACACACAATTTGTCTTTCTATCTGGACTTTTACTCTGGGTACCAGAACCAGCCAAGGCACACCATCTCATTTCAATTATGCTATAAGAGAATGGAGATTTATTTTTGTCTTTTCTAAACAACTGCTCAACCTTTAACCTATTAGAGGTTAATAATAGGTAAAAGGTTGAGCAGTTGTCCTTGTCTAAATCATCTTAGAGGAATTACATTAGATAAAATATTATCAAAGAAGGAAGTTTTTATCATTGGGAATTTTACGAATATTATGAGATGATGAGTAAACAAATTATTGAGCAAGATATTTTTAGAAGGGATTCTCCATATGGTGCAGTGATATAAATACTGAATTTATAATCAAGAGTCCTGAGTTCAAAGGCAAGCTCTATCTCCTACTAGGTGTATGACTCTAGACAACTCACTTCTCCTCTTTCAACCTTAATTACTTTTTTCTATAAGATGAGGTACTTCCAAGTTTCTTCCACCATTAAAATTAATTTTTATGGACCATAATTCCATAAAATTATGATGAAAGTAATGTTGTTATGGTTCAACAGTCTTTTAAACCAAAACTGATCCAGACAAAATTATTCAGGGAGTACTCATTATAGGAATGAATAAGAATATATTGAGTGTGCTAAAGACCAATATGAAAAAAAATTGTTTTGTCCACTAATTTGAAATTTTCACTGGGGAAATAACCCCCTTTCGACACTTTTATTTTCAGTATTTTAAATTACAAAAGCATATAATCACATTCTTATTTCCATCCCTCAATTCGAACAAACTACCCTCAACATGTAGCATGATTTGCCATCAAACTATAAAGAAAAACAAACTGAAAAAATATTTTAATAACTTAAAAGAGAGAAACATATCAAAACTTTATTTACTGTAACATGGAAGAATTCCACTAGATGTTAGAAAAAGGGTGTTATTTGTGATCAGAGGTCATAAAGAATTTTCTCATTTCAGTCTTTAAAAGGCCTTTTTCCTGAATTACATTACTTTAATGAAAATGGAATTTTTCTGTCATGGCAACTGCAATTCTATTTTTTTTTCTGAAATAGCTGCTATGTGGGACAGAAGGTTAAAGATCACACAGATAAACTCTATATTATAATCTTGTTATTAGAGGTTCTGATTTTCATCTTGAGATTTTCTGCTTGTTTGTTGTTTTAAAACTTATCTTTCCTGTGGGTATGAGTTTTAAGTGTTTTAGTAGTTCATTGGTACAAAACATTGCAGTTATTCATTGTAGAAACCAATTAGTGAAACTGGGGCCATAATTCAGAAGATTTATTTTCATGCCATTCCTCCAACTTATTTTTCACATTTCAGTAAATAGATATCTTATTCATATAAAAAAGACAATATCTAGCCATGTTGGAATTTAATTTAATCCATTCAATTCTCCTCTCCCCAAGGTGAATTTGGCATTACTATTGGCAATAGAATTTGGCAATAGAAATGATATTGCTTGCTCAAAAAAGTGTCATTAGATTTTAATAAAAGTCAGATGTTAGAAGTATAAGTAAATTTTGTTACTGTAGACAAAACTGAAAAGATATGGCTTATAATCATTCGTGATGGGGAAACCTCATTTTTGAATCTCATCATGGTGGATAAATTTCTTTAATGAATTTTCATTCATTTACATGAAAAAACAGACAAACATTTTGAGCTTCTATATGATACAAGATACAAAATATGCAGAGTATCTGAATTTGAACAACTGTCTAGTGAAGATAAAGAAGATAACTATAAAAATCATATATAGCAATCCATATTAGTACATAATAAAACCTACATCATTGGCAAAGGCAATAAGTTCTATTAGAGTTCAAAATATAATGAGAGTTTTGTGGAGGAAAGACTTCATGCTGAAAGTGAGATATTTTTGGTAGAATGGTTATAATTGAGAAAAGTATAGAAGGGAAGAAATGTTAGTAAAGAAAGATGGAAGTTATCATGACATGTTCAAGAAATACTGATTAGAATAATTTGGTGGTAATTGTTTTGTACTCTACCTTTGTCAAATTGAATCATAAATGGTATGTTCATGTCTGAATGCTGCAATTTAGGAAAAAGCATTCATAAAGTAGGGAGCAATCAGAGAAGGACAATGGTGATGGTAAAAAATCTTGAATCTATGTCATATGAAGATCAATTGAAGAAACTAGAGGGGTTTAGCCTTAAGAGTAAAACATTCAATGGGAGACAGGAAAACAGGTTATAAATATTTGAAGACCTCTTATTTTGACTTTTTTCAATCAAAAAGAGTAGAATCAGGGACAATAGGTAGAAGTTAAAAATATATAAATTTAGATTTGATGTCACAAAACACTTCCTAATACTTGTCCACAATGGAAAATACTGGCTTGGAAGGTTCTCCTTTGATAGTCTTCGGGAAAAAGGTTACCATTTATGTGCTATGCTATAGTACACATTTCTCCCTCATTTGAGCTATACCAGCTAACTCTGAATTTCCGTGATTTTGTGAAGAGAGACAAGTCGAAAGATTGCTATGACAATCTAAATATAGTGCATAGCCATCTGGCTTCATTTTCTCCATTCTTTTTTCACCTTCTATCTTAGCTTTCCTCCATTATCTCAATAGGATAAATCAGAGACTGGAAGTTAAGATCCCTCCCCTCTTAAGGAGGATCTGTTGAATCAGCACCAGGGTAAAGGACTTAACTTCACTCATTATTTATGAATGATCCTGTCCTACTTGGAGAGGTTGATAAAATATTTTGAGGTAGTCATTTAAGAGATACCTTTAAAGAAGGGAACAAGTAGTAGAAAGGGAATCAGGAAAGTGGATGAAGAGAGTTGAAGAGTTTTTAACACAAATCAAGAATTCATGAGGCTAAGAAGTTGGAATTTGGGGGTGGAAACCATAATCTCTTTCAACACCTATCAGATGGCACTCAGGAGCCCATAAATTATTAATTCTAGCTTATTCTCATGTCTTTAAACCTGAATATATTAAATCAATTAACCTAGATTATATAAAGACAAACAAACCCCTAGAAATGCCCTAAACCAGTTAAGATTTAATAAGGTCCTACATTGTCTTCACAATGTAATATAAAATAAGAGATTTTAGAACTTTAAAGGAGTCACCTATATTCCACTTTAATTTCTGATGTACAGAACTATTGACCCTGTCAGTATAAATACTCTTCTTCCAGTTCTTATTTGAAATTGCCACTCACTATTCCAGAATCATTAGTCAAAAGAGCCAGATTTGAATCTTCACACTATTTCTTGTGACCTTTAAAGCCTTAGATAAAAATATGTAACTTCCCAAATTCTCAGATCCCTCATCTTTCCTTCTTACCACCCTTACCTCTTCTTGCCTTTCCTTCCCTCCTTCCTTCCCTCCTTTTTTCTTTTCCTCCTTCCTCCCTTCCTTCCTAATTTCCTCCTCTCCCTCTTTCCTTCCTTCACTCCTTCCTTTCTATTTAATTTTTGTAAAATGAGACGTTTGTATAAGATGACTTTTAAAATCCTTTAAAACTCTAATTCTGTAAAATAATCCCTCCAGCATTATATTTGTGATCCCATGGTCCTAAGGAAATTTGGCATATTCCTAAAAGCCATATAAGGCAAATATATGGTCCCTATACCTTTAGAGGGAATTGTTATATTGGTTTTAACAGTGATATTCGTGGGAAGCTGTAAAAGTGCCAGTGGTCTGTAGCAATCAGGACTTAGATGTCCCTTGGTATATGGAGAGCACACACACAGGCTCTGAGCAGGCTTGAGTGAAGAGGGAGGGGCACAATCTTGGGAGTACTTCTTTACTTCCCCCCTCCCACCAAGCAGTTCGGAATCAGTTGCAAAATGGAGGTTGATCTCTTATCTTCTGATCTCAGTCAGGAAACTAGGTAAGGCTGATCTCCTAAGATGTTAACTTTCTCTAAACTATTTCCCCACAGGTTTGAGTAGGAGAAAATAAGAGAAGCTTGATGTCTAGAAGCTTTCAGGGACAAAGGAAGGGTCAGGCTTGTGGGTCACAGGGCAGGAGGAGCTCAGCTTGAGGAGGTATAAGTATTTCCCTAAATAATAGCCAAGCCCAGCTCCCAAATGATGAAGGATTTAATGATATGTGGGGAAGGGAAGAAAGGGAGATTTAACAAAGATAAAATAAGGTTAGGAAAGCCCTAAACTGTTAGGTCCAAGCAGCCCTTCCCCCGAGAGGGGAAAGGTATCCTGGTTTGCTAATTAGCCCTCTAACCTAATAATCTTCTCCTATGGTCTAAATAACTAATTAGAAGTAACTATGAGGTTGATTGAAGGTCTAGTCAAGGTAAAGCAAGGTTGGCAGCTCTCAAGAGCCCCAAGATCTGGGATCAGCAAACAGAGTGACCTGCTCGCTTCAATCCCCAGGAATCAACTACCCTTAACCCCCTTAAACGGCCCCCTCACCCAGAGTTCTTGGCCCCACCCTGGAATTCTGAGCTGAGGCTTGACCCCCTCTCTTGCAAATGGAATTCCACTCTGCCATTTCAATGTCACAGAATGGAAAGGAGCCTTTAGGGCCAACTATCATACATAAAAGCCCTACTAACTGATTTGATTATTTTCACCAGAATTTGCCTGGGTTACTTATGGAATATAGATTTATTTTAAAAAGCAGGACTCTTGATTAATTCCCTACTGACTGAACAATTAGCTGCAATAAAAGATGTGTTCATTAAGCCCCTCCTTTTAGGGCTACAATGAAAAAGAAAAAGAAAAGAAACAGCTTTTACACTCAAATAGTTTACATTCTATTGGGGAGAATTTTTGGTTTACTATGTTCACAGAGGAGTAAAATAAAAAATACCCAAATACTCAAATGGAACTATGATCTTATTCATTAGGCTATTACTTCTAATGATACAATCAGCAAGTCAATTAAAAACATTTGTTAAGCACCTAAATTCGAAAGTATTTTAGGCATTGAGAACATAAGATTAAAAAAAAAGCGAACAAAAGTACTCTCTGTTCACATACTACTTACATTCAATCAGTAAAACAATATGGATAGAAATAAGCATATTAAATATATATACAAGAGACAGTGAGGGAGCCCAGTGGATAGAGAACCAGATCTGAAGTGGAGACAACCTGCGTTCAGATCTGGCCTCTGACCCTTACTGGCTGTGTGAACCTGGGCAGGTCACTTAATTCTGATTGTCTAGCTCTCACCTCTCTTCTGCCTTACTATTGATACTAAGACAAAAGGTAAGGGATTAACACACACACACACACACACACACACACACACACACACACAGAGGCATAGATAAAATAGATAGATAGATAGATAGATAGATAGATAGATAGATAGATAGATAGGCCATTCTATTAATACATGTTAACTTGGTGTGATAGGGGATTAACTATTGGTGGCATGAAAAAATAACAGTAATAATAATAATAATAATAAACATTTATATGGTGCTTCATAGTGTGCAAATCTCTTTACAAATATTATTCTCACAACGGTCCTGGGAGGTAAGTGCTAAGAGGAGAAAACTGAGGCAAAAGAGGGTCGTTACTATTCCCCTTTGTTGCCTGCTTAACTTTGGGATTCTTGTGCACTTCTTCCTATAACTTTGCCATAGTGGACACACTCAATAACAGTGGCTAAGATTTATATAATGCTTTGATGTTAGCTAAGTGGTTTTGTAACAGTTCATTTGACTCGATTCTCAACAAACCAAAGGCTCTCTTTTCTCTTGACATCACAAAGATAACCATGGAGCTCTCCAGATGGTAATCTGTCATCCCTAAAATTCGTCATTTGACAAGCCCATGTTCTTTTTCCTAGGACACATTTTGCTTGGGGCATTCTTGGCTTCTGGTCCTATGAATTTATCATTATTTTATCATGCAGCTTACTTACACCAACCACATACTTCTTTATTAGCCTCTGTGTGCTACTCAGGTCAGTTCTTTGGAGGCTATTCTATCTTTTGTCTTATGCCATAAAATAACACCAGTAAAATAAAAGTTTTTTTTTAAAATAAGAACACTTTTTGGAAATATATGGATTGAAGAAGCTTTATGATATTCTGAAATGAATTAATTCAATGTTATCCTTATCTAACTGAATTCTGGACCTAACCCTTTGTCCATTATTACCATTTATACCAAATATATATTCAATGATGGACTTACCCTCTAACTTTTCAAACCATCACTATATAATAGGCAATACACATTCTTTATTTGTTTTTTTTTTCCATGTGCACAGTCAGGACAAAGTCTCTGGAGTGATTCTAGATCTTGTCCAGGAGGCCTTGCAATATTCTGCAACTTGATGAAATCAACATATTGTCCACAAAGAGGAACATCTGGGAGACATAACCTTCCACAGGAAATTTCTCCTCAATGTGGACTCTGTTCTAGAACTGTTGCAAGCATAAATATATCCCTGATTTATGCCTAACCTGATATTTATGATCAGAGGTTCATTGAACAGTTTTGCCTTATTATTTTTTCAAGGAACATGGAATTATTTTGATATATGAATGAGTGACATTTTTTACAAAAGAGCAAATATATCAACATGTTTTTTCTAAATAATACTACTAATAGCATGCATTATTAAGATTCAGAATGTTAAAAATTATTGATCAATTAAAGAATTTACATAACACTTTAAAATTTGCAAAATATTACATAATAGGTTATCTCATGATCATCATAACAATTGTGTAAGTAGATGATATTATTATCCCCTTTTTACAAATGAAGAAATTGAGGCTTAAGTGAGAGTTTCAGTGACTTGTCCATGGTGTTACATCTAATAATTGTCTTCCAACTGGATTTGTTCTTATGTGTTCCTGACTCCAAATCCCTCAATTAATTTATTCTAGCAACCATATATCTCACTCATGTTTTGTAATCTACCACAATCAAGTACAATCACTTCATATATTCTCTACACCTTTCAGTTAATTGAATGATAACACAAAATACACACTAAAGGAAAACAAAGCAATTTGGGCCAAGAGAAGTCTTTACTATGGAGGCTGAAGGATGATCAGGAAAGTCATCTTAAAGGAAGAACCATTTGAGCTTGAATGTTTATATAATCCTGTCCAGCAAGTATCTCTAAAAACATATTTGCAAGACAGTTGGCTAACTATGTGAAATTCAAATACAAAATGAAGCAGTGCTTACACTCAAGGGAATTTTTATACTATTAAGAGAATCCAATATCATATAATAAAAAAATACCATGATAATTTGAAGAGCTAGAGAAAACCAACCATTAGGGGGATTAAGTAAATATAATTCAAATACTTCTTAGCCAAAGCATATAGGGTAACAAGATGCCTTAAACTTCAGGGTCTTTAAAAGAAACATAATCCTAATATAGAAAACAGAGATGAAATTACTCCCTGAGGCAAACTTCCTGACTGATATTTTAAACTTGCAAGTCTTATGGCTGACCTAGTATATTTAACTGCATATTATCATCCTGATGGAAATGCAGCTTCAAATTCTGTTTGCTTATATCCTCTGCCAGCTTTGGAAAAAAAAAAGCTAAACCTCACCACAAATATTTTGTTATCCCCAAGTCCCCCTAGAGAACGGTAAGGAAAATCAGCATGCATCACATCACTATGCCTTTGCTCTGAGTTTGGTGACAGGATTCATTGCTTGGCTAGAAAATAGATTACTGTAATACGAATTATGCATCTTCAGATGCAATTTACCTCTGTTTGAGTTTGCTTAGGTGCACGTTCTTCATTGTTTATGAAATGTTATATTTCCAAATCTGTTTTGAAAGCCTGAAATGGAACATTATTCCTCCACTGAATGCTCACTTATGGATTCTTTTTTTTAGTTCAAAGGGAATTTTAGAAGAAATTATCTTGGCTTTCTGCTGTATTATCTTCCACACCCCTTTAAAAAACTCCATACAGAACCATCATTCATGTGAAACATCCATTAACTTCATTGAAAAGGGCTGGAAGATTAAACCCTATACAAGAACTATGCAGTTGTTGAATTAGTAAGTACTGTACTCTGATATTTACCCTGAAAGAAATGAGCACTCTCCAAGGTCATTTCCACACTGGTTCCCTTCTCTGCTTGCAACATACTTTGGCATTATTGCTACGAGGCTGACTATAAACCAAATAGTTTTAAGATGTACTGCTGTGCTATAATTAACTACTAAGTCATAAGCTATGCATAGTTAAACAAGAAACAAAGACTGCATTTACCTATGTATAAGTCAGGAATTCTTAGAATCAAAGAATGTTGTAGTTTGTAAAGTCCTCATACATTATCTAAAACAATAAATATCTGAAAAAAATTGTTATCTTCAACATATCCAACAAGTGATCAAATACCACTACTTAAGGAACCTTAGCACTTTTAAAGTAACAAGTCTTTAAAAGAACCAGTGATGGTTTTGAACAGTGTTCATCACTTAGAAAAAATTGTCCTTATTCTAAATCAAACTATACATCTTTCTTCATCTCCATCTACTTATAGCTCTTATTTCTGAGTCCAAAGTCAAATCACTTTTCCACATGATAAAATATCCAAAACTTGAATACAGTAATGATGTACCTCCTTAGTTATCTCATACTTGAGCTAAATATTTTGGGTTCTTTTATTATGTTCTCAGATGAACTGAGTTTCAGATCTCATACCATATTTTTTGAAAATGTTTAGATCTGAGGCATCTAAGTAGCTCAGTGGATAAGAAGAACTGAATTCAAACACAACTTTAACCACTTTTAGCAGTGTGACTTGAGGAAATCATTTAAGCCCCTCTATATCAATTTCTTCATCTTTAAAATGGGGATAATAATAATACCCGCCTCATAATTTCTTGTGAATAAAAGTTCCATATACTTAACTAGACTGCCAAAGGAGTCCATAATACAAAAACTTTAAGGAGTAATGTTTTAGATTGTTAATATCTTCCATAAAAAGGAAGTTCCCTCAGAAATGTCATAGCACTTTATGCCTCTCCTAATACATTCGATTTTTTTTAAAAATAGATTCCAGCCCACTTAAGATATTCATATTATCAGTTGCACAGATAATTCAAGCAAAGACCCATTTTAAAAATTATTGTCTGGATTTTTCTGCAAAGGTCTTATTTTGACTTATATTATCTATGTAAGATAATAATTCCCATTAACCAAGCTACTATAGACACAGGCTCTATCATATTTATGCTTTTCAAACAAAATGTTATACTTCAAAAAATAGACATCAGTGATTTTTTTCTATTGGATTTTTAGATTCTACTAATGAAAATGCAGATATTTTTATTAAATAACTAGGAGTTTATTAATGACTAAAATGGTAATTAATATTAATATTGGTCCTGAGAAAATTATATGTATTAATCATTATGAACAAAATATTCTCTTCCTAGAAAGATACATTATTGATCTTGCTTTTGTTTTCATCATTTTTTCTGATTGTGTTTTACATGTTTTCTAACTTTTTTTAGATACCTATCCTTTTTACTAAATTATTTAAAGATTTTAGTACTTATCAAATAAGACATAAAGCACATCATTTTTAAATTAATAATTAAATAATTCTGTGTGATAATGGGATTTGCTTTCTTAATAAATCATTGATAGTGCTGCCTATAATCAGCATATAATGATAGTTCAATAACTTAGAGTAAATCTGATTTTGGATATCAATATTCTCTTCAACATCAACTACCTACTTCACATGTTCACCTCTCATGCCCCATAACACAAACCCTAAACCCTAACTCAATACATCAAAAGATTCATATCGGTGTCTTTTTTGTCCCTAAACTCAGCAACTTTCCAAAATATTTTATTCTATATATTTTCTAGTCTAGCCTACACATGAGTAAAAATCCATTTTATATCTTTGGCTATCCTTGTTATATATGCAGCCCTTGTCTTTTTTGTATAAGTTACTTGTAATATTCGACTTTTTATATGGAGTTATAATCTGCATTTCTTCATGATATAATTTACTTAATTTTAAAATTTGTCTCAGCAACTTTTAATCTTTGTTCCTAATTCTTCCCTCTGGAGCCAAGTAAAATAAGTAACCCCCATTCCAACAGAAAGTTCTGAAAAACTACTTTAAAACAAACAATAATTTTCCTTCCCTACTTACAAAGACAAACACCTACACATTGAATAAAATCTTTTAATTAACCAGTTTGTCACCAAGATTTTGAAAATGCAGACATTCACACACACACACATACACACACACAGAGATTGTGTGTTTTATGATAAAAAAAAAAAAACACCTGAGAAAATAGTGAAATGGTAGTATGATAGAATTCCCTTTCTGAATCTAAGCTTGCCCATGAGCCTGGCTTCACTATTCTACTAGCTACAATACAGTTATGAGAATCATGTGGGTTTTCATTAAAACCTAACTATTGAGCAAGCCTTTCCAGGAAGCATAGTGATAGAAGAATTAGAAATGTCTGCCAACAAAAGTTGTAAACAAGATAAAATAAAGGAGAAAAAAATAAACTTTGGGGGCCCAAGTCTCATGAATGGCTAGATATTCATTCTCTAGGAAGTTCAGTCATGAGTGAAATATAATTCAGGCATTTGCTCTCTCCTATTGGGAATGACTTAGTGTCAAACCCAAATAAAAATGGGGGTCACAACAAAACAATATCCCTATAAGCTGCATATTGACCTAGAAAACCACATATTGAAATTCCTGTATTCTACCACATTTTTACTTATTTTACTAAATATACCCTAATTGCATTTTAATTTAGTTTAGGTCAAACGAATATTATGGGCTGCATTCAATTTTCTGTTCTGTATGCATATCTGACACCTCTTATTTAAAATAAGATCTGAATTGAAGAACCTAGTCTATCTTTCTTGAACCCTTGGATTTTCTTTATTATGTTTAGATGATGAACAATTTTAAAGTTAAGCACTTGGTCTGTGTCTCTTTAATCTCCCAAGATGGCTTATCTATGAGACCATTAAAGTTCTGTAAGGAATAAAGGCATGCATATTTTATTATAGGTGTTTTAATGTATTTTTTGTATTTTTATTGTATTTTTTGTATTTTGTATTTTATATTTCTGGATATAAGTAAAAAAACTATATACTATTCCAATGAAATGTAGTAAGGAAGAAAAGAATATCAATTTTTCTTTTGAATAGGAGCACTGCAAGCAATAAGATTCTAATTGGATCAATCTACACATTCCACATACCTAGAATAAAAACAAGAAAAAAAACAAAGCAAAAGAATGGTTCTGCCATCCATTAAAAAGAAGGGGGCATATAACTTGTAAGTAAGTTCTCTGAAAACAAGGGAGACCTTGAAATTTCCCAAACTTATTCTCAGATTTGGGGTGAATACAACCATTTGGAATCACATAGGACAGGCACACCCTGGTTCTCAATGAAAAATAATAGTCATTTATCTAGCATTGTTATCTAGTGCTTTAGCACAGATTATTTTATTTAATATTCACAACTCTATGAAAGAAGTGATAGGAGCAGTATTCTCCCTGTTTTAAAGATGAGGAAAATGATTCTTATAAAGGAGTGATTCCCAAAGTGGGTGCCACTGCCCCCGGTGGGTGCCACAGTGATCCAGGGGAACAGTATGGCCACAGGTGCATTTATCTTTCCTATTAATTGCTATTAAAATTTTAAAAAATAATTTCCAGGGCACTAAGTAATATTTTTTTCCAGAAAGGGTGGCGGTAGGCCAAAAATGTTTGGGAACCACTGTAATAAAGGATAGTTGACCCTCATAGAATCACAATGCTGATGAGAGCAATGACTTAACCATGTCTGCTGGATCCAGTTCTAATGCTTTTCACTTTAGACACTATTTGCCAATGCCTATTTTCTGTAGTTTTATTGCAGCCTCATATCCTCATTATAATACTGACAGGATCACAGATCCCCTCTTTTACTTAAAGCCAGAACAAATCCAATGGGTAAGCATCATCACAGCACAAACTGAAAGAAGGGAAGAGGAAGTATTAGAAGGGGACAGGGATGGAAATACATACAGAGCAGCACCCACAGGTTCATTAGCATATCTGAAATTGCCATAGAAAAAAATTGTATTCCCAGAACTGAAAATAGTGCCTGATACATAGTAGATGCTTAATAAGTGATTCTTGATTGACTGATTTGAAACTGAATTGAGAGATTAACAACATTTTACTGTTTTGAGATCTACCCTGTTGACTCTTTTTACTGGTACAAAAATCCCAGTTGCTTAAAAGAAATACAAGCATCAAAGAAAACTGTACAACAGGCTGATGACCTTCCCAGAGAAAGGTGGCTATATTTCAGTCTGCATCATGGAAACTCTCCATACAGTTAAATATTTTCATCAGTAATACAGAGCTAAAAGCTGTCATTGAATTCTGCTTTCACAGCAGTCACCTGTCACATTTCTGTGCTAATAGGCAAAGAAATAGAAACTATGTCAAGAGCCAGCACATGCTTGGAGAGGCTAGAAGGCTGACAATGGTATCAAATTGCTGACAAAGGTCTGCAGAGCAGTGCCTTGGTCTTGATTGGCTCTCAGAATGGAATCTGCAGCTGATGTCAGATCGAACTTCGTTATCTGTTCCATGGAGCTTAGATGCAAACAAAGGATTAGTTTTTTCCATGCAGGCACAGAGTTCCGTGGGGATCCAATAAGTTGAAAATGAAGTGACTTCTATATGATATACATAGAACAGTCATATATAATATGGGTCAAAAGAATATTATTAGGTACCTGCTAAAGGGCAACTCCTAATAAAGTGGAATGGCCCTGACCCTTCATAAATTATTTTAATTTACTACACCTTAAACAAATACTTATTTTGTATAGAGAATTGTGCCATGCCTTGAGTGAGATAATATTAACTCATTGTTTTTGTGCAATCAAAAGCCTAAGAGTAGGGATAAAGACATAGTCACAGAAAAAGCTTGTTTTTGTTTGTTTGTTTGTTTTTGTTTGTTTGTTTTTTAAACACAATATAAGGGATAAATGAATCAGGTATAAGACCAAGCACTATGGGGACTTTTCTAAGAATATATATCCGAACATAATTTTTAATAATCAGAAATAGATCTAGATCATAGAAATAGATCATAGGATTATAGAATTAGAATTAGGACCTCAAAGATCATAGAGTGCATTTTCCTCATTTAACAATTAGGGAACTGAGGTTCAAAGAAGTGAGAGAAATTGCCCAAGGTCATAAAACCAGTAAGTATGTGAGATAAGTTTTAGCCTAGATCATCCTGATTCTGAGTTCAGTGCTCTATTCCTTATATCATTTCACTGCCATAGGAATTATTTTCACACCCTACCTAAAAGAGCTGAAGCCCCTTTTTTAATTTCCTTTTTTATTCTAAAGATATTTTATTTTACCAATTACATGTAATAACAGATTTCCACATAAGTTTTCTGAAGTTATATGATCCAAATTGTCTTCTTCCCTTTTGCACCTCCCCAATCCAAGAGCCAGCAGCAATTTGATCTGGATTAAATATGTATTATCATGCAAAACATTTTCATATTGTTCTTTTTTGTAAGTGAATAATCAATCACATGAAACCAAAATTTCAAAACAAAACCTCAAACAAACAAGTGAAAAAATCATATGTTTTCATCTGTATGCCGAGTCCAATAGTTCTTTTCCTGGAAGTGGAGGACTTTCTTGATCATAAGATCCTCAGAATTGTGCTGTATTTTGTATTACTGAGAGAATTGTATTTGTATTGTAATTGTATTGCTGAGAGAAGCTAAGTCTTTATCACAGTTGATCATTCCACAATATTGATGTTATGCTTTAGAATGTTCTCCTGGTTCTGCTAATTTTATTCTGTAACAGCTCATGTAGGTCTTCTCATCTTTTTTTTTTTTCTGAAATCATCCTGTTCATTGTTTCTTACAGCACAATAGTATTCCATCATCATTAAATACCACAATTTGTTCAGCTATTCTCCAAGTGATGGACATCCCTTCACTGTCCAATTCTTTGCCACTACAAAAAAAGTATCTATAAATATTATTGTACAAATATTTCCTTTCACCTTTTAAAAAAATTTCTTTGGGATACAAACCTAGTACTAGTATTACTGGATCAGTGGGCATGCATTGTTTTAAAGCCCTCTGGGCATAGTTCCAAATTGCCCTCCAGAACTGTTGAATCAGTTCACAACTCTACCAACAATGTATTGGTGTCCCAATTTCACCTCTGCTGTCATATTGGCTGATCTGATAAGTGTCAGATGATACCTCATAGGTGTTTTAATTTGTGTTACTCTAATAAATATGAACTTAGAACTTTTTTATATGATTATTGATAGTTTTTATTTCATCATCTGAAAACTGCCTATTCATATCATTTGACCATTTGTCAATTGGGGAATGACTCATAGCCTCATATATTTAGCTTAGTTTTCTATATATCTGAGAATTGAGACCTTTATCAGAAAAATTTGATATAAATTCTTTTCCAGTTTGTTGTTTCCCTTCTAATCTTAGTTACATTGGTTTCTTTGTACAAAATATTTTAATTTAATATAGTGAAAATTATTCATTTTATATCTTGCAGTGCTATCTCTTGTTTGGTCCCTCCTCCATATATCTGACAGTTAAACTATTCTATGTTCCCCTAATTTACTTATAGCATTACCCTTTATGTATAAATCATGTACCCATTCTGACCTTATTTGGGTATAATGTATGAGATACTGGTATCTATCTAAATTCATGCCATACCATTTTCTAGCTTTCCCAGAAGTTTTTGTCAATAGTAAGGTCTTATCCCAAAAGCTGGGATCTTTGGGTTTATCAAACACTAGATTGTCAAGGTTATTTACATTTACTCTATTCCATTGATTCATCATTCTATTTCTTAGCCAGTAACAGATTGTTTTACTGATTACTACTTTTTAATGCAGTTTAGAATCTGGTATCGTGAGGCCACCATTCTTCACATTTTTTCATTACTTCCTTGGAAATGCTTGATCTTTTATTGTTCCATATAAATTTTGCTATTATATGTTCTCATTCTATAAAATAGTTTTTCGTAGTCTGATTAGCACAGCACTAAATGAGTAAACAAATTTAGATAGAATTATCATTTTTATTATATTAACTCTACCTACCTATGACCAATTAATGGTAGAACTCCTCCTATGCATATTTTGCCAAATAGTTCATTTAGTATTGGGATTATTTGTTCTTTAAGTGCTTGATATAATTTCCTTGTTAATCCATCTGGCCCTAGGGAATTTTTCTTTTCTTTCTTTTTTTTTTTTACTTTTAAACCCTTTACTTCTGTGTATTGTCTCATAGGTGGAAGATTGGTAAGGGTGGGCAATGGGGGTCAAGTGACTTGCTCAGGGTCACACAGCTGAGAAGTGTCTGAGGCTAGATTTGAACCTAGGACCTCCTGTCTCTAGGCCTGGCTCTCAATCCACTGAGCCACCCAGCTGCCCCCCTCTAGGGAATTTTTCTTATGGATTTCGTTGATGTCTTTTTCAACTTCTTTTCCTGAGTTGAAATTATTTAAGTATTCTCTTTCCTCTTTTCTTAATCTGGGTGATTTACATTTTTTAAATATTCATCAATTTCACCTAGATTGTCATTTTCATTGTCATAAAATTGTGCAAAATATATTTACTCTCTTTGTATCTATCTGCCTCAGATATGTTTCTTACAAACAATATATTATAATTCTGGTTTTTAGTCCTTCTGCTCTCCAGTTCCATTTTATGAGTGAGTGCATCCCATTTACATTCATAATTATGATTACCATCTGTTTATTCCCCTCCACCTTCTTTTCCCCTTTTAATTCTGACCTTTCTCCCTTCACCCTGTCTCTCCAAACTGGTGTTTTGTTTTCAATCACTCCCCAATTTCCCCTCCCTTATATTACTCACCTCTCCAGTCCTACTTTTCTTATTCCCCTTCTACTTCTCTATAGGATAAGGTAGGATTCTATACCCCTATGAGTCTAATTGTTATTCTCTCTCTGAGCAAATTCTGATCAGAATAAAGTTTGAGGGGCAGCTGGATAGCTCAGTAGATTGAGAGCCAGGCCTAGAAATGGGAGGTCCTAGGTTCAAATCTGGCCTTAGACACTTCCCAACTGTTTGACCCTGGGCAAGTCACTTGACCCCCATTTCCCACTCTTACCACTCTTCCACCTAGAGCCAATACACAGAAGTTAAGGGTTTAAAAAAATAAAGTTTGAGCATTGCCCTTCATCACCCTCCTTCTCCCCTCTACTATAATAGTTATGTGTGCTTGTGTGTGTGTGTGTGTGTGCCTGCCTATTTGGGTGATATAATTTAGTCCATTTTACCTCTCTCTTTCCTTTTCACTCAATGCAATCCTCTTTTTCACCCCTTGATTTTTTTTGCATATCATCCTAAGCAGTTTACTCTCACATCTCACATTCTCTGTCTATTTATACTTCTTCTAACTACTATGATAATGATAAAAATGTTAAGAGTTACAAATATCTTTCCACATAGGAATAAAACAATTTGACTTTATTAAATACCTTAAATTTTCTCTTTCTTATACACTTTTTATGTTTCTCTTGAATCTTATGCTTGTACATAAAATTTTCTATTTATGTCTGGTCTTTTCATCAGAAATGCTTCTGGATCTTCTATTTTATTAAATGACCATTTTCCCCCCTAAAAGAATATAGTCAGTTTTGATGTGTGATTATTGTTTAAATCCAGTTCCCTTACTTTCTGGAATATCATATTCCATGACTTCTTATCTTTTAGGGTAGAAGTTGTCAAATCCTAAGTAATCCTGACTGAGGCTCCATTGTATTTTAACTGTTTGTTTCTGGCTATTTGCAGTATTTTTTCCTTTGCCTGGGAGCTCTTAAATTTGACTATAATATTCCCTGAAATTGTCATCCTTGGATTTATTGCAGGAGGTGATATATTGATTCTTTCAATTCCTGTTTTACCCTCTTATTCAAGAATATTAGGGCAGTTTTTATGAAAATTTATTTTAAAATGATGCCTATGATTTTTGACTATAACTTTAAGTTAGTCCAGTAATTCCTGGATTATCTCTCCTGGGTCCATTTTCCAGGTCAATCACTTTTTCAATGAGATAGTTCATATTTTGTTCTATTTTTTTATTCTTTTGATTTTATATTATTTTTCTGATACCTCATGAAGTCATTAGCTTCTCTTTGCCCAATTCTAATTTTTGAAGAATGATTTTCTTTTTTTTAATTTTTTAAATTTTTTAGAAAAATGTGCTATGGTTACACAATTCATGTTCTTACTTTCTCCTTCACCCCACCCCCAGGTTCACCCCCCATTGCCGACTTGCATTTCCACTGGTTTTAACATGTGTCACCTATCAAGACTTATTTCCATATTATTTATAGTTGCATTGGTGTGGCCATTTCAGGTCTACATCCCCAATCATGTCTGCATCAACTCATGTGTTAAAGCAGTTGTTTTTCTTCTTTGTTTCCTCTCCTGTAGTTCTTCCTCTGAATGGGGGTAGCATTCTTTTCCATAAATCCCTCAGAATTATCCTGGATCACTGCATTGCTACTAGTACAGAAGTTCATTACATTCGATTTTACCACAGTGTATTGGTCTCTGTGTACAAAGTTCTTCTGGCTCTGCTCCTTTCACTCTGCATCAATTCCTGGAGGTCTTTTCAGTTCACATGGAATTCCTCCAGTTTATTATTAGTATTCCATCACCAGCATATACCACAATTTGTTCAGCCATTCCCCAATTGAGGGGCATACCCTCATTTTCCAGTTTTTTGCTACAACAAAAAGAGTGACTATAAATATTTTTGTACAAGTCTTTTTACCTGTGATCTCTTTGGGGTACAAACCCAGCAATGGTATGGCTGTATCAAAGGGCAGTCATTCTTTTAGCACTCTTTGGGTAAAATTGCAAATTGCCATCCAGAATGGATCAGTTCACAACTCCACCAGCAATGCATTAATGTCCCAATTTTGCCACATTCCCTCTAACATTCATTCCTCTCCCCTCTTGTCATTTTAGCCAATCTGCTTGGTGTGAGGTGATACCTCAGAGTTGTTTTGATTTGCATTTCTCTATCTACCAAAAGAAACACAGGAATTGTATGACCACAACTACAAAACACCTTCCAAACAATTAAAAGTAGATCTAAACAACTGGAAAAAAGTTGATTGGTCATGGGTAGGACAAGCTAACATAATAAAAATGAACATTCTACCCAAATTAATTTACTTATTTGGTGCCATACATATCAAACTACCAAAAAATTATTTTACTGAATTAGAAAAAAACTATAACAAAGTTCATTTGGAAGAACAAAAGATCAAGAATATCAAGGGAAATAATGAAAAAAAAAATGTGAAGGAGGGTGACCTAGCAGTACCAGATATTAAACTATACTCTAAAACAGTGGTCATCGAAATAATATGGTACTGGCTAAGAGACAGAAGGGAGGATCAGTGGAATAGTCTTGGGGTAAGTGACATCAGCAAGATAGTGTATGATAAACCCAAAGAGCCCAACTTTTGGGACAAAAATCTACTATTTGACAAAAGCTGCTAGGAAAATTGGAAAACAATATGGGAGAAATTAGGTTTAGATCAACATCTCACACCCTACGCCAAGATAAATTCGGAATCAGTGAATGATTTAAATATAAAGAAGGAAACTGTAAATAAATTAAGTGAACACAGAATAGTATACTTATCAGAACTCTGGGAAAGGAAAGATTTTAAAACCAAGCAAGAGTTAGAAAAAATTATAAAATGTAAAATAAATAATTTTGATTATATTAAATTAAAACGGTTTTGTACAAACAAAAACAATGCAATCAAAATCAGAAGGGAAACAGCAAATTGGGAAAAAATCTTTATAACAAAAAATTCTGACAGGGGTCTAATTACTCAAATATACAAGGAATTAAATCAATTGTATAAAAAAGAATGATTTTCTTATATGACCTTTTGAACATCCTTTTCCATTTAGACAATTTTATTTTTCATGGAACTCTTGTTCATTGGACTTTTGTGCCTATTTTTTATTTGATGAATTCAGCTTTTTAAGCTATTTTCTTTTTGCATTACTTTCATTTCTTTTCCCCATTTTTCTCCTGCTTCTATGATTTGATTTTTTTTTAATTCCTTCTTCACCTCTAATGGTGCCTGAGATAATTCCTCATTTTCTTTGAAACTTTGCATGGGCCCACTTTGATCTCACTATCCCTTACTGAGAATGTGCTTTGATCTTTTTTGTCTCTATAAAAATTTCTATTTGTGGTTATTTTTTTTTCTCTTTGCTCATTTTCCCAGGTCTTTCCTTGTTTTTGACTTTTGATTTTATCTTAAAGGTGGACTTTATTTTGAAGGTAAAGGGTGAATGCTCTATAACTTCAGGTTTTCCTTGCTGTTACATTTAGTTCTGGTTTTGTTCAACTTTCAATTTTTCCATGATGGTACGATGGCCTGTGGGCTTAGAGCTCTTGAGCTATTGACTCATTTTCCTCTAGGGACTGCTAATAGGTTTTGTATGGCTCAGAGCACTATGAACTATTTTGCTCTAGTTGTAGGTGTTTCAATGCAGTCTTGAATGGGCCAAGTGCCATGGACTTGGGGACTCAGTTCAGGCTTATGCCAAGGCTGGGGATTTCAAGAGGTAAGTGTGAGGTGCTCTGTGTGTTATTGGAAATTTTGGGTCTTTGAACTGCATTTCCCAGTAGCTCACTGGTTTCCTGTCTTTATGCACTGAGGTAGACAAAGGGGGATATAACTGAGGGGCTGGCGTTCCCAGGTCTCTTTTCCTTTCTATTGCGGCTTGGAGGTAGGAGCGGGCTGTTTGAACAGGTAGATTAGCCATGGCTAGTGGGTTTATTTTGTTATTGCTTTATTTCTTTATTTTCTAGTGATTACTAATAAATCTGATAAAACCCATAATATTTTAAAGTTATCATTATATATTCATTTTAATTCTTACATCTGCCATTGGCTTAGTCAGGCTCTGGGGTCTTGAAGTTAGTTTTTGCCCATATTCAGAACCTAGCAGAGTAGGTGGGGGAGTGAGAATTTTGCACTACTCTATGAACAGTTTTACTTCCAAATTCCCTCTTATCTGCAAAATAGAACCTCTCTGCCTACCTTTAATTTTTTTTTTCTGTAGAAGATTTACTTCACTCCATCCCTTTGTTGGTTTTGAGTCCCATATTTGTTTTTTTTTGTTGTTGTTTTGTTTTTTTTTAAACCCTTGTACTTCGGTGTATTGTCTCATAGGTGGAAGATTGGTAAGGGTGGGCAATGGGGGTCAAGTGACTTGCCCAGGGTCACACAGCTGGGAAGTGGCTGAGGGTTTGAACCTAGGACCTCCTGTCTCTAGGCCTGACTCTCACTCCACTGAGCTACCCAGCTGCCCCACCCCCATATTTGTTTTAAGTTGCTCTTTTAAGGTTGGTTTGTAAGGATTCCCAGAATATTCCCAGCTTTCTGTGCTGCTATTTGGCTATCTTGGCTCCACCTCCCACCCAACTCCTTTAAAAAATCAAAATTCTAATCAATTTTGCTATAGAAGTTACCTTACGATATTACATAATGATAAAAACCTACAAAAACTTTTATTGAGTCATTAGTCATTGACCCCAAAGGGAAAAATATTATTTTCTGCTGTATCCTCCATGCTTTGCTCATATAGCAATACAATAAAATCATCTACCAACTACTTTAAAAAGGATATATTAGAGAGGAAGTATGACGAGATTGATAGGGAAGTATATTCAAGTTCTGAAGATCTCTGTTTGAATCTTAGCTCTTGTACTTATTTATTACCTGCATAACCTTGGGCAAGTCAGTTCACCTCTCTCATCCTCAGTTTCCCCCACCATAAAATAAGAAGGTCAGATCAAATGATTTCCAAGCTCCTTTGCCTTTTGGTATGATTATAACCATTCCTAGAAGATTAATAGTACATCAATCTGGTAAGGGTTTTGGCATCAGCCAAAAAAAGGAATCAATATTGTGAAGGGAAGCTAAGATGCATTAAGTTTTATTATTGCTCAGTGATTTATGATATGTCACTGATGACAGTGATATATGATAATAATACAAATGTATGCAATAAAATTATTAAGTCATTAGACAATAATGTTTTAGCATTAGGCAGTAATTGGAATGTATTTATAAGTAATTATTAACTGTATATCTGAGAATACAGTCAGATGCCCTTCATTTTCAGAGGTTAACATTTATTGTTCTTGCTATTGGATTTTGACTATAAACTATCATCTATCTGACACATTTACTGTTGTACAAATATGTGACACTCACACAGAGTGAAAGATTACAAGGGGGAAATTAAAGGAATAGTTTGCATTCCTTATCTAGTGAAAGCAACAAAACTGAACATTTTTAACTCTTTGTCTAATTCTTGTGAAAAGAACTCACTAATCTTATGGGGAAAAAACCAAGGGAGATAATTTAAATATTATATGTGGGTCCAAAAGGGTGTGTAGGAGACAGGAATGACAAAGATGGGGACATAACAAGTTAGGGAGACTGGGTTTAACTGCCAGGGAAAATGCCTGTTGACAGAAGTGACAGTTAGGCCTAAATGTCACCCTGCACCATCTAGACAAGGGGCCTGAGGAAACTAGCAAGCAAATGACAAGAGTTTGTAACAAATTTAATTAAGGGAACTATGGTCTAAAGGATGGGAATGGGGGTTTCTACACTTCCAGACTAAGGGCAAACCACAGGGTCAGAGGAGAGATTTATCCACACTGATTAAGAACTAAGCCAGGCAGGGCCCAGACATTAGCAGGACTGAAGTGGGAATCCTCACAGCAGAGTCCTGACACACTCTAGCGATGTACCAGCTCCTCTGGGACCACTATCTATACTCCTTCAGGTGGGTAGATTCTAGGAGCTAACCCTGCCCAAGTTAACCTGCAACTCAGGTTGGGATTAATAGTCTCTACCAAAATCTCCCACAAGTAGATGACAGTCTTCCTTCAGGATCCCAGAGAATCAGGGTACAAACTCCACTTCATCTGAGGTCGCCCAGGGTCAGTTACAACTTGTCCATGGAGTCCATTTCAGAGAGAGAGAGCCACACTTCCTACTTCCCCATTCCATTTGGAATTCTCAAGTCCTTCCTGCTAGGTCTTCTAAATAATAATTAAGCAATCATCCTCACAATACTAACAATTAACAGGAAAAAAGGAAATAAAGAAAAAAAATACTATCTCATATATTTAAAAAGAACATGAAAAAATGAAGAAGAAATCATTTAGAAATCAGAAGTTTCCCTGCCATATTTTAAGAAGTCATTAAAGGCAGTTGCCCAGACGCATCAATATGAGAGGGCCATGTAGAAAAAAAGAAAGAATTCAATAATTATCTCTTTAAAAAATCTCCAAATGAAAATCCTCAAGGATGCCACTGTTAAAATCCAAAAAGAAGAAAAAAATGGGAAAAATATTTCAAATAATCATTAAGAAAACACCCATATGTTGAAGAACCACATACAGGACCATGCCACATCTAGCAAAGATCTGGGTCACTCTTACATATTTAAAATTTTATTATTGTAAATGTATAAAAGCATTCTAAAGGAGCAGAAAGCAAGAGATATTCTAAAAGGAAACAAAGAATAATTTGTCTAGAAAAATGAGTATTATCATATAATGAAAATAAAAATTAGATATTCAATATAAGAAAGGACCTCCATAAATTTTTGGAGGACAAAAAGGAGCTGAAAAGCCACTTGAAAATACAAAAGGAAAAGAAAGAGAGATTTAAGAGAAAATTGAAAAGGTAAATAAAACTGAACAACTTCAAATAATAAAAAACCTTATTAGGAAGAACTCTTTACAGTAATAATTCTTTACAGTAATTAAAATGATTGTTTTTGAAACATAAAAACCAGGAGGCTTACTGATATTCAGGCAATAGAGACAGAAGATCTATAAATAGCTTCATAATATTTTTAAAATATTATAAGATGGGTAGTTAGGTGGCTCAAAAGATAGAGAACTAGACCTAGAGGAGGAAGTCCTAGGTTCAATTGTGTGCCCTCAAACTCTTCCAATTTATATGACCCTAAACAAGTCACTTAATCCAAATTGCCTATCTCTTATCACTATTCTACCTTGGAACCAATATTTAGTATTGATTCCAAAACAGATATTAAGTTTAAAAAAAGGAAAAATGTATGAGACTTTAATAAAAATGTCAAAGTATATAGAAGAAAAGGGAGGAAAAACTGAGAAGCTTCTTAAGACATAATCATATGCAAACAGTAGGGGTGGGGGAACAGTTATCATTTAAACTAATCTAAACTGCTTAGAAAATGGTACAATTCATACATAGATACAAAAACTTTAATGTGAGAATGTACGTCAACTTACTGGGATTCAGATAGTACCTTGAAAAGAGAATAAGGATGAAGTTGAAATTAAAAAAATAAAAACTTGTAATGAACAGAGAATGAAATCTATGAAGAAGTAAAAGTTTAAAAGAACAGAAGGAAGAAAAATAAACAATTACAATAAATGTGATTATGAATGGAATAAACTGACATAAAGGAAGATGTTAACAAAATGAATTAAAAAAACAAAATCAAACAATATGTTATTTATTAACACAGAAATATTCAGGGTTAAAATAAGGAGTTGGAGCAGGATCTACTCAGTCTTAGCTCATCACAAAAAAAAATTATTAGTGATAGCATTTATAATTCCCATAAAGAAATAGCATAAACCTTCACTAAAAGACATGAAGGATAGAATTATATTCTTGTTGAAAGGTAGCATAATAATAAAACTGATCTGATTATTTGTTATACATGTACAAATGAAAAAGCTTTTAAATACTCAAATAAAAAATTAAATTAATTATAAGCAAAAATAGTAAAATATTTAAGTGGTATACCTCAATTTCTCACACTCCACTTATCACGAGAGAACTCAATCTATTCTCAAAAAATAATCAGAAAAAAACTATTTAAATAGAATTTTAGAAGAATTTATTGTAATTTATTCAGTCTGTTTTCAGTTGTGTCTAACTTTTTATGATCCCTTTTGGAGTTTTATTGGCAGAGATACTGGCATGATTTGCTATGTCCTTCTCTAGCTCATTTTACAGATAAGAAAAAGAGGAAAATAGTATTAAGTGACTTGCCCAGGATCCTACATCTAGTAAATATCTGAAGTTAGATATAAACATAGGAAGATGATTTTTTCTGACTCTAGACCTGGCACTCTACCCACGCTGCTGCCAGTCCTGTTGAACTTATTGAACAGAAATAGAAAGGAATGTACTTAATTTCAATAGTACATGGCACCATTACAAAAATTTTACATATTTTAAGGGAGAAAACTCACAAAGAAATATAGGATTGGCAAAAAAATGAAAAGAATAATGGTACTGCCTAAATTAATTAGTTGTTCAATAACATAATAATAAAAATAAAAGTGGATTATTTTATAAAACTAGATAAAATAAAAAATTTTAATATAGTGGAAAAAAGTCAAAGTATTTTGAAAACGGCATATCCATATCACTAAGATATATATGTGTATATATATATATATATATATATATATATATATTCCACCCAAATTCAAAGAAATAGGAAAATGTACTATTTATTCCAAAAAAAAATTGTTGCAGATCTTTTTGGTAGTGGCAAAAATCTGGAATCCAAACAGAAAAAATATATATGGCCTATAATCAAGAGACAAGTGAATAAATTTTAGTAAAGGAATGTTATATGCTATTATCATGCTTATAGAAATTAGAATATAAATAATTTCCAAAAGGTATTGAAAATCTTATATGATGTGTTAAAGAAGGAAATGATCAGAACCAGAAGAAAAATCTATTCCATAGCATCAATGTTACAGAAATGAACAAAACTGTGGATTTGTGTAAATTAATAAAGAACCAGGAAAAAATTATATACCAGTACATTGTAAAAACAGTTTTGAAAAATTTAAGAAAAATGAGCAATATAATCTCCATTTATAATTCTTCAGAATGATGAAATATGCTATTCATTAAAGATAGGTGATGGATTTTGAGAATTGGGGATATCTATAAATGTTTGCAATTAAAAAATAATTTTAAAAGACTTTAAAAAATGAGTGCATATGTCAAAGGGATGGTTAAACCCATTATACAAATTATATAAATATTACTAAAAATTAAATTTTAACATATATATGTGTGTATGTATCAAAATTATCACCACATTCAATAATATCAGAGATAGAAGGAGGTTAAAACAAAAACAGAAACAAAAAAAAAACCTCGTGCTCCCAGAAACTACTTCAAGACCTTCCTCGTCTGATTGACCTCTGGATCAAGAAGTTCAGTTTGGTTTAAATCATTGTGGGTGACTTTTTCCATGTAAAATATCAGAGTCTGTGAATATAATACAAATGATTGTCAACATTTTAAAAACTACATCGTAAATGCTTTGGGTCGTGTTTTCAATTTTAATAAAAAAATTCACTTAGAACAGGAGCAAATTATTTTTTCTTGGTTTAAAAGGCAGTACTAATTCATCCAGCTACACATGTTCCCACTTAGTATAATGGAAAATACTATTTCAGAAACCATCAGTTGTCTCTTGCATTTTAGTATCCATATTAATAGAAATAGCTACTTATACACACACACACACACACACACACACACACACACACACGCGAGTACTCATAGTTCAGGAATTTTAGACCAATTTGAAAAGAAGTCAGGATAAAAGGAAAGAGTTACATGCTTTGGGGAATATGGAAAGAACAAGGTCCATTAGAGGAAAGTTAAAAAAAAATGAGAGTAATCCAGATTGGTATGAAAATAAACATAATATATGTAATGCATGCAATTTCAGACTTGGTTGATATCTTGATTAGATTTAATTTTTGTTTCATTTTATTCTTTGCAATATGTAATGGCTCTGCAAGTAATAAGAAAAAAATACAAAAGGGAAGGAAAAAACATTCCTAGAGAAGAAAAAAAAATGTACTGATTTTAAAGAGATTTACCTTATAATTAGGCAGCAAGTGGAAGGAAGGAAGGAAGGGAGGGAGGGAGGAAAGAAAAACAACAAGCATTTAGATAGTGTCTGCTATGTGCCAGACACTGTGCTGAACTCTTTCCAGATGTTTTATTTTATATTCACAGCAACCTTAGGAGAGAGACGTTGATGTTAATAAAAGTCTTCATTTTGTAGTTGGAGAAACTGAGGCAGAGATTAAGTGAATCACCCAGGTAAAGCAGCTAGTAAATATTTGGTGCTAAATTTGAACTTGGGTTTTTCTGGCTCTAGGCCAGCAACTTAATCTATTATACCATTCCAAAGATGAAGATAATGAGATGGCATAGTGTTTTGTTAATGTAGTGGTGACTGTTAAAATGTAAGCTCTAAACAATCTACCTATAGAAGAAATTGACAGTCTGAATGCAGATTGAAGCATATTATTTCTTATTTTATTTCCTTCACAGATTCTTTTTCTAGTATCAGTGACATAGGTCTTCTTTAACAACATGATAAACATGGAAATATGTACTGCATGATAGCACATGTATAATCTATATCACCTGCTGCCTGAAGGAGGGGAAAAGGAAAAGAAGGGAGGAAAAGAATGTGAATCGCAAAATGTCAGTAAACTGTGGAAAGCTAATATTAAAGTGTGCCCTTTTTAAGTACCCCCCCCAAATCTTTTGATTTTAAAACTCAAAACAGTTTGCATTATCAAGCTGAAAACTGTCTCTCCCCAAGGGTATGTTAGGTCCTCCTTTCTTTTGCTTTGATGTAAAAACTGGCAGGGTGGAGCCACTCCACCTTTAGCTGTAAATAAGAACTGTCTTTAGTGATGGAAATAATCAATCAGCTGCACAAATGCCATGTTGGAAGTTCCATGCTGCCATGTGTTAGAGCCTTGATGGTAAACCATAGCACACATGCCAAAGATGGCACACAGAGACTTCTCTGTGGGCATGTGCCTGGCCCCGCCCTCAAATGCAAGGAGTGAGATGTTCTAGACTCTCTCCATCATGGCAGGCCCAGAGGGCGGTGGCCTGCCCCAAGGAGCAGAGCTGACCCAAGGCTGGTAGCCTGACCCAGTCTGTGAGTGAGAAATCCCCTATCCCCTTTTATGATGATTAGATTTTAGTGTTAGCAGTAGTTTTTATTTAATCATAGTTGTGATTTTAGGCAACTTAAATAATATGAGCATTAATGAATTAACATTATAATACTCCTTAGGATTTTAGTATTGTTTTTATGATTGTTTTAGTACAAGTTTTAAGGTTTGAATCAAATAGAGGACAGCGTTACTATGATTAGTCATTGTTAGCCAGCAAAAGGCCTTAAACATGTAACCTTACTATATAACCGTCCCTTAGCAATTTCAGCCTAAATCACATGATGGTCTTTTCTTAGAAAGTAGGGCTTGGTGCCCCTATTTCCCCATGTCTATCAGGTGACCATCAAGTGACTTTTTCTACCAATGAAAAGTACTTCCTTTCTGATTCAACTTTAGCATCTCTATTTTTATCCTGGTATATAATAAGCTTCTATGGATTATTTTTAAACCAGTATATAAATTGTGATACTTCTTTGGGTATAAAGGAAGCCCTCTCACAAAGCTCTGGGTCTTTGGTCTTGACCAGAGTCCGACTTTATTGTGGGACCCACCTTCTCTCAATAAAACTATTTCTTTTTGGCTTGGAGACTTTGTTTCTCTTATTTCAATTGCTTTGGTTAGAAATTATGCAATGCCCCTCAAACACAAGGGGAGGGTATTGGGCACTCACTCCCTGTGGAGTCTGGCCCCTCCCCCAGAACTCAGGGATGAGTAGGGTACTGCATACTGTCATGGGATGGGGCCATGCAGTTGGGGGCGGAGCATGGCACACAAATTGGGGCAGCCACTGGCAGCAGTTAGGCATTGGGGGAGGGGCGTCCTTAAAATGTTCCAAAAGGTTTGCCATCACACTATTTAAAAGGTTGGGCTTAGAAAGGACCTTCCACTTCCTGGGAGGAAGTCTTGAGTTCGTTTATCGTGTGGCTGTTGTCCAGTGAAAAACCTCTTATAACTTACTAGGAAAGGTCTGGATGATGACATCAGAAGGACTGTATGTTGACTTTTGGGACAGGACATGGACTTTTTTCCCCTTTTTTCTCCCCAAGCATCCTGGTGACTCACCTGCTTTCTCTAAACTCTCTCAGGCTCTCAGTCTCTCTCTCTATAATGTTCTCTCTCTGTCTCTCAGGAGTCTATTAATAAAATAATATGCTAAAACTAAAAATTCATCCTCTAGATAATTTCACTCATCAAAAATGGTTATTAAAAAGTATAACTATATGTAATATAGAATAGAATAATATAATAATTTTTAAAAAAGCTTTTTAAAGTTAAGGTTTATTTAATTCTTTTCATTTATTTTATCAGTGCCTTTTAATGAGTGCCAAAGAGTTAGAAATAAGTAGTGTTATGGAATTTATTTTTAATTTAGTGACTACTTCTTAAGGAATGAGAAGAGCAAATAACTTTGAAGTTCTACTGCTCTGCCACTTCCTAGGCTACATGTTGTAGTGAAAAGAGTACTGAATTTGGAAGCTGTGCCTTGGGTTCAAATCCTTTATGTTACTTATTTTATACTTATATACTTATTATATTATATACTTATTATACTGTTGGGAGCTTGGACAAATTATTTTAATTTCTAGGCCTCTTTTACTTCATCTACCAAAATAAAGAAAAAGATTAGATTGCTTCTGTGGTCCTCAGTATTAATTCTTATGGTTATATGAACTTTGACACAGCTTTTCTCCCACCCCAAATCATTTTGTTTGTTTGTTCTTTCTTATTCAGTAGATCTCTCTTCTCTAAATTGTGGCTCTAAATTTGCAATTCAACAATCAGAATGGCACTCTCATATGGAATTGACTAAATGTGCCATTCTTTTATTATTATTGAATGATATGCATTCAGATTAGAATGAGGAATATTATAAAAGATCTCACACATGGCTAACAGTATAAGTCTTAGAATATAAAGATGTCACAACTATTCCTTTTCTAAGTTAAACTTTCTTCTTTATAAAAATGAATCTGAAATGACTCTATTTGAATTTGAAATGCATCTATTTGAGCATGCAAGAAAGTCCAAAATGACTGGCAAATAAAGGAAAGCCTTCAGAATAAGTCATTTCCTGTGCTATAATAGAATGCACTTTAATTATGTGCAGTGTTAAAGTAATAGATGCAACAGGTTTTCTGATTTAACATATTCTAGCACTAAAAGGAAATGTATTTTTCAAAATGAAATTGAGCTGTTTGCATTCTTTTAATAGGTACAATGCTTTTTGTTCAGGAATCACAACTAGACTATGCTTCTAGCTGGATATTATTATCACATGTTCATGGAAAATTTTTGATCTTTTGTTTCATTTTATTTCTTTTTTACATTCATCACTTATTTAAAAAATTCCAAGAATAAATTTCTATATAGCACTTGATCCTTAGGCATATATGATAAAAACAGATTCATAATTTCTGTCAATAAACAGATATGGACCACCAAATCAAAAGCTAAAGCTTAAAGAAATGCAAATACTGTTGAAAGCATATTTCCCCCATATGTATTTTAGCAAAACATGTTAATGTTTTGTTTCTTCATGGAAAAAATCATCATGTTTTATCTTTGAAGTAAAATGTAGTTCAGTAGCAGTAGAGTAGCACTCATACTTAGTAATCGTATTATTCAGCAAGATGCTGTTTAATGTTAATAAATTCAGAAATGTAAGTTTGAATTTAGTTTTTTAAGTAAAATGCTGAAAACAATATGGTATTCCTGAATGGATATTTTCTTTCTTTCTTTTCTTGTCGAACCTGCTAGGACTCTTGTTCATCTCCCAATCCTCTATTGCCTTAGGCTGTGAGAAATTAACAGTACATTAGCATAGTTGCACTCAATTAGATTTCCTCAGTTTTCTGTCCAGGATTCAGATTTGCACACCTTCAGATACATCTTCTTAAGGTCAAAATATTTTTTGACATTATTATATACTGTCCTGCCATCTGTCATACTGACAATACTAATATATGTTATTTCTTTTAGACAGATTTCATTGTTAAAATTGTACAGGGTGATTTCTTTCCTTTTTTGTTGTTATTTGAGGGGGTTTGAGATTTTTTTTTGGTTTGCAATGACAGTTTTTTCCTTCCCCATCAAGAACTAAAGGATTCTAGTGTGGACCTTCTTGGGCTAAGGGTAATCAATTCTCAATGTCCTATTCTTCCATATCTTTTCAATTGCCATCATGTAATTCCACATCCACATTTCTTGAATAGGTCCCTCTTGAACTCAGTAATGCACTTCCTTAGTTTAGGTTTTAATAACATTTTAATTGAGGCAGCTAGATGGTATAGTGGATAGAATGCTAGGCTTGGAGTTAGGAAGATCCATTTTGCTAAGTTCAAATCCAGTTTCAGACACTTACTAGTAGATAGAGTAAAAATTACAAGTTGGAATGGAATCTATTATACTTCAGATGATACAAAAATAAAATAAATAAAATTTAAAAAGCACAGGGGGCAGCTGGGTAGCTCTGTGGATTGAATGCCAGGCCTAGAGACACGAGGTCCTAGGTTCAAATCTAGCCTCAGACACTTCCCAGCTGTGTGACCCTGGGCAAGTCACTTGACCTCCATTGCCTACCCTTACCACTCTTCTGCCTTGCAACCAATACACAGTATTGACTCCAAGTTGGAAGGTAAGGGTTTAAAAAAAAAGCTCAGGTAGCAATCATGCTGTCAGATTAAGAGAAAATAAAAATAGAGCTAATGAAAAGAGGTAAGAAAGGAAATTACATTGTGCTAAAAGATACCATAGAAAATGAAGTAAAATAATACTAGGGCACCTATGTGACAGCGGATAGAGTGATGGGCCTCAAGTTAGGAAGACTCATCTGTGTGAACCTGATCAAGTCACCTAAGCCTGTTTTCCTCAGTTCCTCATTTGTAAAATGATTTGGAGAAAGAAATGGCAAACCAATCCAGCATTTTTAGCAAGAAAACTCTACATGTGGTCATAGAGAGTCAAACATGACTGAAATGAATGAGCAGCAACAACAATTAAATTGTCTTTAATTCCAATCTCTCCTATCAAATCTCTTCTCTATAAAGTTGATAAACTGATGTACACAAAACATAGCTATCCATTTCAGATTCCTCAACCTTCTCTTCAAAAAGTCTCAGTGGAACACTATTTTTCCAAGGACTCAATACAAATTCCATTTTGAGGTACTTAAAACACTTCATATACCATCTCTAATTTGTCTTTCAAAATTAATTTCTCATTCCTTTGCAAAATCTCTATTCCAGCTACCTTGGTCTACTTGCTATTCCTCAAATATTCCATTCCATCTTCTACTTCTGTATTTTTGACACACTGTCTTCTCTGCCTAGAATGACCACTCTGCCCTCACCCCTGAGAATCATGGTTTTCCTTCAAGATAAAGCTCATTTGTTATCTCCTACAAAAGGTCTTTGCTGATTCCCCAAGTTTTTAATTCCATCCCTTTAGGAATCAAATTTCCTTTGTTGCATTTCCTTTTTATATATTTTAATATATGTACATAATGTTTCTTCCTCTGGCATATAAAGCTCTTTGGGAACATGTCTTTGGGAACAAGCTCTTTGGGAAGCAGTATTATAAAAAAAGGATTATTCTTAAGGTAATGTTTTAAAACACTAAGTGATATATTGGACGCCTTCCCTTCTTGTGAGTTTCTCATTCCATAAAAGACTATATTAATAAATATTACTGCTCTGATTATATGAATAAATATTTTTTTTCATGCAATTTTCTGAATAGGTCACATATCCTAATGAAATAATATAATGGATATTAAGAATATCTACAGAGAAGAATAGGAAGACATATGAACTGATGAAGAATAAAATAAAGAGAACCAGGAAAAAGAGTTGAAATAGCTTCTGCAGTGTAAATGAAAATAATAAGAAGGGGGAAAATTAAAAAGAATACTATATAATTGTAATGAATGACCTTGGACATAAGAATAAGCTATAAGAATGAATTTCCCTTTCTTCTCTGTAGCAGTAAGAGATTTGCAATACTATATATGTTGTGGGACTTGGATGATGTGTTTGTTAGTAGTGCAATTTTTTCCTCCTTTCTTTGTTTTCTCTTTTACAATTATTTTTCTGTGGGTAGAAGAAAGGCAAAATGCAAATGGTATTATAAAAATAAAAGATTTAATTTTTAAAAGCATTTCAAAGATATGTTGTTACCAAAATATTAGATAATGAAGAGTCAAAAACTAAAAAAAAAGTTCTTATTCAGCATTTGCATCAATACCATTTAATTATATTGTTAATAATAATTTTGTAACTACCAACTTAGTAAATAATCCTAATAACACTAAGAAATTATCATGGCTAGGCAAAATCTTGATTAAAAAATTAGGATTTGAAGGAAGGTGAGTGGCCATCTGTTTTAACCATCCTTTTTAAAAAAAACATTTATTAATATTCATTCTTAACATGGTTACATGCTTCATGCCTCTACTTTTCCCTTCACCCCCTGCTCGGACCCCACCCATGGCCAACGCACATTTCCACTGGTTGTAACATGTGTCCTTGTTCAGGGCCTATTTCCAAATTGTTGATAGTTGCATTGGTGTGGTAGTTTTGAGTCTACATCCCCAATCATGTCTGCCTCAACCCATGCGTTCAAGCAATTGTTTATCTTCTATATTTCCTCTCCTGCAGTCCTTCCTCTGAATGTAGGTAGCGTTCTTTACCATAAATCCCTCAGAGCTGTCTTGTGTCATTGCATTGCTGCTGGTACAGAAGTCCATTACATTCGATTTTACCACAGTATATCAGACTCTGTGTACAATGTTCTTCTGGCTCTGCTCCTTTCGCTCTGCATCAGTTCCTGGAGGTCTTTCCAATTCACATGGAATTCCTCCAGTTTATTATTCCTTTGAGTACAATAGTATTCCATCACCAGCATATACCACAATTTGTTCAGCCATTCCCCAATTGAAGGACATACCCTCCTTTTCCAGTTCTTTGCCACCACAAAAAGCCCAGCTATAAATATTTTCCTACAAGTCTGTTTATCTATGATCTCTTTGGGGTACAAACCCAACAATGGTATGGCTGGATCAAAGGGAAGGCATTTTTTTATAGCCCTTTGAGCATAGTTCCAAATTGCCCACCAGAATGGTTGGATCAGTTCACAACTCCACTGGCAATGCATTAATGTCCCAATTTTGCCACATCCCCTCCAGCATTCATTACTCTCCCCTTATTTCATTTTAGCCAATATGCTAGGTGTGAGGTGATACCTCAAAGTTGTTTTGATTTGCATTTCTCTAATTATTAGAGATTTAGAACACTTTCTCATATGCTTATTGTTACTCTTGATTTCTTTACCTGAAAACTGCCTATTCATGTCTCTTGCCCATTTTTCAATTGGGGTATGGCTTGATTTTTTATACAATTGATTTAACTCCTTGTATATTTGAGTAATTAGACCCCTGTTAGAGTTTTTTGTTATAAAGATTTTTTCCCAATTTGTTGTTCCTCTTCTGATTTTGACTACATTGTTTTTGTTTGTACAAAAGCTTTTTGGCTTAATATAATCAAAAATATTTAATTTACATTTTGTAATTTTATCTAACTCTTGCTTGGTTTTAAAATCTTTCCTTTCCCAGAGATCTGACAGGTATACTATTCTGTGTTCACTTAACTTATTTATAGTTTCCCTCTTTATATTCAAGTCATTCACCCATTCTGAATTTATCTTGGTGTAGGGTGTGAGGTGTTGATCTAAACCTAATCTCTCCCATATTGTTTTCCAAATTTCCCAGCAGTTTTTGTCAAATAGTGGATTCATGTCCCAAAAGTTGGGCTCTTTGGATTTATCATATACTGTCTTGCTGATGTCATTAACCCCAAGACTATTCCACTGATTCTCCCTTCTATCTCTTAGTCAGTACCATATTGTTTTGATGACTGCTGCTTTATAGTATAGTTTAATATCTGGTACTGCTAGGCCCCCTTCCTTCACATTTTTTTCATTATTTCCCTTGATATTCTTGATCTTTTGTTATTCCAAATGAAATTTGTTATAGTTTTTCCTAATTCAGTAAAGAAGTTTTTTGGTAATTTGATAGGTATGGCGCTAAATAGGTAAATTAATTTGGATAGAATATTCATTTTTATTATGTTAGCTCGTCCTTCCCATGAACAATTAATGGCTTTCCAATTGTTGAGCTCCAGCTTTATTTGTTTGGAAAGTGTTTTGTAGTTGTTTTCGTATAATTGCTGTGTTTGTTTTGGTAGATAGATTCCCAAGTATTTTATATTGTCTAGGGTGATTTTAAATGGTGTTTCTCTTTCTACCTCTTGCTGCTCTAATGTGTTGGAAATATATAGAAATGCTGATGATTTATGTACATTTATTTTGTATCCTGCAACTTTGCTAAAGTTGTTGATTATTTCTACAAGCTTTTTAGTTGATTCTCTAGGATTTTTTAAGTAGACCATCATATCATCTGCAAAGTGTGATAACTCAGTCTCCTGATTGCCTATTTTGATACCTTCAATTTCTTTTTCTTCTCTAATTGCTATTGCTAGTGTTTCTAGTACAATGGTAAATAATAGAGGTGATAATGGCTATTCTTGTTTCACTCCTGATCTTATTGGGAAGGCTTCTAATTTATCCCCATTGCATATAATGCTTGTTGATGGTTTTAGGTATATACTGTTTATTATTTTTAGGAAGGGTCCATCCTTTTTTAATCACAAATGATGAAAGTAAGACCCAGATAGGCTGAGTGTTATTTTTCAGTGTTACATACTTCAAGGGTTAGGACTTGAAATCAGACCTTCAGTCTACATCCTGTGGTGGGTGGGTTCCTGCCATGCAACCTTAGATCGTTTATTGATTCTTTAGTACCCTGAAGTACTGCTGCCTAAATGCTATTAGAACAAGAAAAGAACACAATAAACCTGGGTCTGTAGTTTGCCCCTAAGTAAAAAAGCAATAAATTTCTGGACAATAGCTACCCTGAGCAGCATTTTTTTATTAGAGAATGGAGACATGATTGTTGGGTTCTGACCTGTAAAACATCTCTACCTTATTCTAAATATGATATGTATATAAACCTCAAGGAATCTTTAATTGATTCATCTGAATTCTAACTATGCAAATGTTTTCTGTGTTGTTAACACAGTACAAGACTTAAAGAGGAAAAAGGGAATCTTTATTTGTTAAAAAATCCTGGGAAATTATGTACTATAGTTTTGCTTATTTGTTTTTCCCCAAGAAGTATAAATTTATCTTAAGGAAAAGCATTTAACCCTAAACCTCAGCCTATCTGGTTATTTTCAAGATAGTCTAGAGTTTTAGCAATGAGTAGAGGTCATAACTATTTTTTTCTCATTTTTTAAAATAAAAACTTCTTATACTGTAATGCATAGGTTTGCTTTCCACCAGTGAGTACAATACAAAGAAAACATGGTGCTGGATAGAAAACTGGCATCAGAATCAGAAAAACCTGAATTCAAGGTTGACTGGTGCCAGTGAGTTAGTGATTCTTGGCAAATTATTTAACATCTCAATGTCTCCAGAAATTCATAAAGACTCTAGGTAATGGTGTGTCAGGACCACTGGGAAAAACCTAGTTGGGCATCTCAAGGGGTAAGAATGCAGATGGACTCAGGAGAGCTGATGGCAAGCAAGCAGCAAGTTTATTGATCATAGGTAGATATTTATAGAGAGTTGAATCAGACAGAGAGATTAAATCACTCACAATGGAAGTCAATGATGAACAGGATGGAAACAATGGATTTAAATTACCTAGGTGGCTCTGAACAGAGTTTTCTATAGGTCAGGGGTCTGCCACGTATGGCTCTCGAGCCATATCAGGCTCTTTTGAGGGCCAGATATGGCTCTTTCTGCAGGAGCCATAAAGTCAATTTTTTTCAGGTGCTGTTACAGGAGCGCACACTGTTACAGGAGCTTGCACTGTGAGCACTGTACGGCTCTCACAAAACCACATTTTAAAAAATGGGGCATTTTTGGCTCTCATGGCCAAAAAGGTTGCTGACCCCTGCTATAGGTGATAATTATATATGTCAATATATGACCCAGCTTCTCCCAGAAGAACATAGCATTTTCCCAAAGTACAGCAGTACTAAGTATAAAATTTTAATAGATAATTCTATATTTAATATAGATTTTCAAGTCATAAGGTTATGTATCCTAGACATAATAACATGAAATAGAATTTGGCAGAAAGTTTTAGGGTGGGATAGTGTAAATAATAATGAATTCAAAGACAGTGAACTTTATGTTCAAGTACTATACTCAGGTGAAGTCATGGGGTTGTATGACTGACTCTTGCTAGGCTATGGCTTTGATTTTCCTGGAGTCTACTCTCACTACTGGGGGCTACAATGGTGTAGTTATTGATCTGTTTCAGTGTGTTAGGAGGCAGGTTCATCAAAGGGAATTATCTATACTAATGAAATCTTAAGCCTGGAATTGGGAAGGATTCATGGGAAAGTTTCAAAATGAAAACATATTCTAAGAGGAGAAACTCAGAGGATTAGAATTATTTGTATTAAAGAAGAGAAGATCAAGGATGATATTTTCATTATTTTTAATTATAGTTTTTTAAGCATATGAAGAAATACCATAATGAGGTATTCTTCTTCTCAATGGTCAAATAATAAGAAATTTACTTATTGAAAGGTGATAGTTTGAAAAGATATAAAGAAATATGGGTTGGTAAAGAATGTAAAGGAATAGGTGAAGCTAAGTGGTTCAGTGGATAAAGAGCCAGACCTAAAGGCAATTAGTCTGGGGTTCAAATCTTCCATTTGATATGTCCTAGCTATATGACCCTGGGCAAGTCACTTAACTCTAATTTCCTAGCCCTTAACACTTTCTTGCCTTAGAACAAATACCTAATATGGGTTCTAAGAGAGAAGGTAAGGGTAAAAAAATAATGTAAAAGATTGAAAACCTATCCTCAGATATGTTTTAAGCTGATTGAGGGGCCATGTGCTTTGATAGTTTAGGCCAGTGATTCCCAAAGTGGGCGGCACTGCCCCCTAGTGGGTGCTTCAGCATTCCAAAGGGGCAGTGATGGCCACAGGTGCATTTGGGGGGTGGTGAATAACTGTAAGGAGGCAGTGATAGTATGTGACAGGGGGCCCTAAGTAATATTTTTTCTGGAAAGGGGGAGGTAGGCCAAAAAAGTTTGGGAACCACTGGTTTAGGCAGTCATTATCCTGCAGATTGGAATAGTTTTAAATTTTTAAAAAATAGATATTTCTATATTGAATATAGTCTTTTCAAGTCATAAATTCTGTTTTAGGTTATGTATCCTAGGTATAATTGTATGAAATAGAGTTTGGCAGAAGGTTGTAGGGTGGGATTGTGTAGATAATAATGAATTCAAAGACAGTGAGCCTATGTTCAAATACTAAACTCTGGTATTTGCTGTCTCTGTGACTTTAAGCAAGTTACATCATCTTTTTAAGCTTTAATTTCCTAAACCTGTAAAATGAGGAGGTTGGATTAGCAGGTCTCTTGCCTTTAAATTTATTCTAAATCTAAATAATGAGTAATTTTGACTTTACTTCCTCTCACTTCCCCAGTAACCACTTGTCTTATTTCCCCAAACCCTTTTTCTAGGTACACACCCACCTACTTTAATCTGTGTTTCATTATGGAGAAAAATTCTTCCTAAAATATTGACAAACTATGAGAGTGTTATCTGACAAGAGCTATGGAACACCACCATAAAAGAGCAACTGATACATTTATTTGCTATTCTAAAAGGGGTCCTTGAAAATAGAGAAATCTCAAAATATACAATGATTCTTGAAAATAAAAAGAAGTTGAAATAGTATAGTGAAAAGTGATTGGAATTACTGGGCAGATTGTTAAAGTGAATCAGGAAAATCTTAGCGAAGATAAGATTTTAACCTGGCCTTGAAGCAAACTAGAGAATCCTGGAGGTAGAAGAGATGAGACAAGGCATGGAAAACAACCCATCAGAATACCTGGATTTTGGAGGAAAAGTGTCTTTTGGGAGGAATAGCAAGGAGCCCAGCATCACTGGAGTACAGAATACATTGGGGCTAAGAGGCTAGTAAGTTCTTAAAACTGGAAATGAGGAAAAGGACAGTTTATGAAGGGATTTGAATGGTAAACAGATGATTTTACTTTTATTCTTGGATGTAACAGAAATCCACCAAAGATAATTTTGACAGCAGTCTTAATGGTGACAGCAGGATCACAGCATCAGATCTGAGAAGAAATTCTCTGGTCAGCTTCCTTTATCTTCATGGTTCTGATATGTGCATTAAGATGATACTCTTTTGCAAAGTTGACAGTATTGGACAAGTAATACTCTCATACTAAGCAGAATAACTCTTGATTACTCATTATTAACAGCACAATACTTTCCTGTCTTCTGATGGTCTATGCAATAAAAGAAAATAATAATTCAAATTTGCTTAGGATATTAAAGATAAATGGCCTTTTCCTCTTATTATACCAGCAGAGTTAATGTGGGTATTGTCATCACAGTTTTATAAATGAAGAATCTGATATCCAGCAAAGGGAGATGACTTGCCACGCTTACACATGTAAATGTCAGAGCCAGAGCTCAGAGATTGGTCTTCTAATTCCAGAACCAGCTCTGTGCCCACTAATTCATCTGTTCCTTACATGCAGAATCAAAACTATAGATTTTGTTTGATCTTCTCACTGTACTTGAAAAAATCCTAAGCCAACTAAAACCATACATTATTAATGCACTAATGGAACAAAAAGAATTACCAGTTGAATGAAGGTTATTATAGGATGGAATACTGCATATATTTTTAGACATTTAACTTGTTTAATTTTACTTGACTGTTTTTTCTCTCCTTTCATTAGGAAGGATAGATTATTGTGTAGAGTAGTGAAAAGATTCATTTGGAAAATAATAGAATATTAAAACAAAGTCATCAATGAAAATAAAAAAGGATTTAAATTAAAAAAAAAACTGTTCCAAAGGACCACAAAATAATATAAGTACTCAAAGTGTCTAATGCACACATACCCGATGGGAAATGTAGACATTTGATATATTCTAGCTCTCTAAGCCCCTATATATGTTCTAATATAGTAGGGAAGATAAACATAGTATTGATTTCTCGTTGTCCCAATTTTTTGTTTGGTAGAGACTCCTACAGTACCCTTCCAAATCATAAAGAACTAATTTTTCTATATCTCTTCACCTTTTTTTAATGAACTTACCAACAGATAGGTTTTTCCTGGCAATATCCATTCTGATAGCTTCTTACACAGATATAAAAACAACATAGAATGTCAAATTCACAGCTGCAACTACTGACCCCAGGTGGTCTTTTTCAATTGGACGTGAGCTGAATTCAGGGGAGGAAAGGGTTTCAGAAAGAGAGTTTTGTCTCCTGTGGTTATACAAAGCATTCTCTGAAGCCAGAATGGTAGGATTAATCAGAATGCTTCTTTGTACATGTGAATAAATATTTTCTACTCTGATTTGATGTGATGTTTATTGCCTGTAATGCTGGCATTTTAGGGCATAAAGTTACTTTAGAAAGTCACATTTAGTGCATTCATTTTTTTATTGCTTTTCCCTTGGTCTTTCAGCACTTTAGATGATTACTAGGGCCATGTGGGTGCTTGATCATTTTTTCAGTAAAGGATATGAATATTTCGGAGTGTTTCAGCAGTGAATGCCTTTTAAATGCTTTGTTCTAACAGTATTTTGATGTGTGGATTTATGTATCTGGTCTTTTGAAAAAGCCTGTACCATTGCCTAGGAGCCTTTGGCTGTATTGTCATACTGTGCCTTCTGTTTCCCCTTAAATCAGTTCAGATGTTTTTGAAGAGTGTTGGTCCCTGAAATATTTCAGATTGTCAGAGCTTTTCACCAATTTACATGATTACCTGAATCCAGCAATCATCTTCCCCTTTCTTTTAGTTTCAGTTTTTCCTAAAGAACATTCTTCCTTTCTTCTTAAACAATTATCAGGTCTCTCCTTCCTAATTCAAGGTAGCCCCTTGTAGGACATTAAGCTCATATGAATCATTCAGTAAATCAGTGAACATTTATTAAGCATCTACTATGTGTCAAGAGCTTTATAAGAGGCTGGACCACAAAGGGGGCAAGGTCATTGACCTCAAACATTTTACATTTTTTATTATCTTCAAATCTCAGCTGGTGTTTAGCACCATTTTGAACTGCTATTTTCAGTCCTTAAAACTCTTCCTTCAACTGTATTTCATCCTAAACTATTTTCCTTACCCTTCTTTCTCGTAACTATTCAGTTTTTTTTCTTGTTTACACCTGGTTTATTCTTTGATTTAATTGATTAACTTAATGCAGAATCCAGGTAAGATTCACTCATACATATATGAGGAAACTGAATCCAGGAAAAGAAGGCTTTCTTTTTGCTCCCAAAGGACACATAAGGGCACTCAAGCCTAGCTTTTAGGTCTTTTGGCTCTCATTCAGTACTCTGTATAGCATCTTATGCAAAAATCTTTCCTTGGCCAGGAAAGGATGGATGGTTAGATGTTGGTGTTGATATTGATGATGTTGTTGTTGTTATTGATGATGATGATGATGATTTGATGATGACTGAATTTGAAGTTGGAAGTTTTCCTTCCATTTGAACCTTTCTGACCTTTCCCACTATAATGATTAAAATTTTCTTAGAGAACATTGTTCACAGAGACTGATACACTGTGGTACAATTGAACATAACAGACTTCTCTACTAGCAGCAATGCAAGGATCCAGTGCAAGGCTGAGGGACTTATGAGAAAGAAAACTAGCCACATTCGGAGGAAGAACTGTGGGAGGAGAAACACAGAAGAAAAACAACTGCTTGAACACATGGGCTGATGGAGATATTATTGGGGATGTAGACACTAAACAATAACTCTAGTCCAACTATCAATAATACGGAATTAGGTCTTGATCAGTGATATATCTAAAACCCAGTGGAATTGTGCATCAGCTAAGGGGGGGATAGAGGGGCTTGAAGGAGAAGGAAAGAACATGAAATATGTAACTATGGGAAAATATTCAAGATAAAAACAAACAAACAAATAAATAAATGAATAAATCATTCATGATCCTAGGGGAAACTTTTTTTCTCTCAGAGATTGTCTCCAACCTCTTTCACCCTTCCATTGTATTGTCTTCTCCCCCCTTCCCCAATGTACTTCTTTATGAAATATAAAATTACCCCATTTTATTTCTTTTCCCATTTCTCTTAGTTTTATCCTCTTTTTTACCCCTATTATATATATATATATATATATATATATATACATACATGTATATATATATATACATATANTGTGGAAAGTTTTTAGTAGTTGTGTTCATACAATTCCTGTGTATGTCTTGGCAGATAGATTCCTAAGAATTTCTTTAGGATCTTTTTAAACTACCCCTCACCCTACTCCTCCCTAGTATTACTTCCCTTACCACTAGTCCGTTTGCTACCCTTATACTTCTCTGTAGGTTGCAAATCAATTCTCTCCCCCCAGTGGATCTGATTGTTCTTCCCTCTTTAAGATTTAAGTATTTCCTGTCTCCAACCTCTATCCTTCCAGTATATTGGTCTTCTCCCCTGCTCCCACCATGAGCTTCTTTATGAAATATGAGTTTACTCCATTTTATCTCTTTTTCCATTTCTCTTAATATTATTCTTTTTTAACCTCTAGTTTTAAATATATTTATACATACATGTATATATCTTGACATTTCATCCTATAAAGTTTGTCACTGTTCCCTCTAAATATACTTCTTCTAGCTACCCTAATGATAATAACAATAGTTAAGAGTTACCAATATCATCTTTTCTTATAGGAACGCAAATCATTTGAACTCATTAGATTCCTTAAAAAAAATTGTTTTTTTTCCCTTTCTCTTACATTCTGTTTTTGGGCATCAATTTTTCTGATTAAATCAGGTCTTTTCTTCATGAATACCTTGAAATCTTTTATTTTATTAAATTACCATACTTTCCCCTACAAGAATATAGTCAATTTTTCTGGGTAGTTGATTCTTAGTGGTAGACTCAGTTACCTTGCTTTCCAGAATATAACATTACATGCCTTCTGGTCCTTCAGTGTGGATGCAGTGTGGATGTGTTATCCTAACTGGAGTTCTATGATATCTGAATGCTTTTTTCTTAGTAGCTTGTAATGTCTTTTCCTTGATGTGGTAGTTCTTGAATTTGACTATAACATTCTTGGGCAGGAGGTTATCTGTGGATTCTTTCAATCTCCACTTTTCCCTCTTGTTCAAGAATGTCAGGGCAGTTTTCTTGGATAATTTCTCATAGAATGATGTCCAGGGTCTTTCTTTTGTCATGATTTTCCATTAATTCAATAATTCTTAAATTGTCTATTCTTAATCTATTTTCTAGGTCTGTAGTTTTATAAATAAGTTGTTTCATATTTTCCTCAATTTTTTCATAATTTTAATTTTGTTTTATAGACGCTTACTGCCTTGTGAAGTCATTTGCTTCTAATTGTTGGATTCTAATTTTTAAAGATTGAATTTCATCTCTGGCTTTTTGGTCATCCTTCCCCTTTTGGTCTGTTTTTCTTTGTAGGTCATCTTTCACTTTCTTTGCCTCATTCTCAAGCTGGTCAATTCTGGCTTTCAAGACATTATTTTCTTGTCTTAGTTCATGTGCCTCTGTTTCCAGATGCCCTGTTTTTCTTTTTAAGTTATTTTCCCAATTTTCTTCAGCATCTCTTAATTGTTTTTAGAATTGTTTTGAGTTCTTCCAAAGCCCATGTCGATTCCCTGGAGTTTCTGTATTTTTGCTTGGTGTTCATTGGTCCTCCTTTTTTCCATTTGCTCTTTGTTCATTACTTGGATAGAAGCTATACTTTCTTTTTTCTTTTTCTATTGTTTACTCACAATTTTTCCTTCATTCCCCCCTGTCACTGGCTGCAATCTTGCTCTTCTGATTTTTTGCTGGATCTGTGGGTCTGGGCTATTCTGTTTTGAAGGGGCTTTTTCTCAGCTATATTGATCTACTAGATTAGGCTGATGGAATATTAATGAACCCTGAGGTCAGATCTTCCCAGTTGGCAGCAGAAACTGAAGGTGAAGGTGAAGGTCTGGAGGTCGAAGGGAGCTGTGCTTCCCATCCTATTATCAAGGTATATTCTCATGGTTACAGCCCTCACCCTGGGATCCAAGTCAGCCAGATTCTTATGGCAGATCTCAGCCCAGTGGGTAGGAGAAGGTGTTAGAGATTGAGCTTCCCTGCCCTCTGAAGACTTCTTATCAGCCTTATTGATAGACTGGATTAAGCCATGGAGGAACTGATCTGCAGAGTTGGATGTGCCCTGAGACCAAAATCTTGAGAAATTGATGCCCAAGATGGAGAGTGGTGGCTGCAATTAGCCTGCCCTCCCTGAGCTTTGCACAGCTGTGGCAGCAAGACATTTCCTCAGGACTGGAATCCTCACTCCAAGATTCCAGCAACCACCAGAGACTCACCACGGTAGGTGGAAGAGGGGTCCTGGCACCTTTCTTCTTACTTTTCCTTAAACCCAAGAATTCAGTCTTCTTTGCATACCTTGTAAGTTGAATCAAGCAAGAGGGTCCCTGGTTCTGTCCTTTTTTATATTTGGTTTTTAACAGCTGTTTTGAGGCCTCTTTTAATCCATATCAAATTCTATCTTTTATTATTTTGTTTTGGTGAGGCATGTCTTATATTTCCAATTTTACTTGATTACTGGCTCCTTATTTTAAGAGAGTATGTCTTAACTTCAAATATCTGCAGTATCTATAAAACAAACTTTTTTTTTTCTTTTCCAAATCTTCATAGACTTCATAGATAATGAGATATAAGCCTTTTATGAAAATACATCAGGGATAGTACCTATGGGAAGCGACTACATTGCACAATGGATAGAGTGCTAACCTTGAAGTCAGAAAGTTCTGAGGTCAAATACAACCTCAGACATTTACTAATTGTGTTATTTTGAGTATGTCACTTACACTCTCTTTCAATTTCTTTATAAAAATGGAAAAACAATATTAATAATTATAGCACCTATATATCAAGATTGTTCTGAGGAATCAAATGAATAATATTTATAAAGATCTGAGCATAGTACCTGGCACATAGTAAGCAGTTAATAAATACATATACTTCCCTATACACAAAATGAAGGGATTAATTTGTGTATTTTTCCATAAATGTGATTTTTATACCTTTTGAATAAGTGAAAATCCTATCCATCCTCTAAGACCCAACTCTAATACTGCATTTTCCATGAAACATTCTCTTATCTCCCCTAGCAAAAATATTTCCTTACTCTTAAAATATAAAGGAGCTACCTAAACCATCACATGATGAAGCATCTTTGACAGATAAATTCCAAGAAGTTACCCCAGATACAGAGATTAAAGATTTGTCCAAGGTTATGCAACTTTTGGAAGGGCAGAACTTGAGTTAGTCTTCTCTATTTCAAATTTAGGACTGTATCTATTAAGTTATGCACTACATGTTTCTGTATTTTAAGGCATTTAAAATATTACTTGACATCATAGTTCAATAGAATCATAGATCTAGAGCTAGAAGAAGTCTCAGGAGCTATCAATTCTAACCTTAATTTTACACAGGAATTTAAAGCCTAGAGAAGTTAAACAATTTCATCAAGATATTATATAAAGAAAATTTAAAAAGTTGGAATTGAACCAAGGTCCATTGACTCTAGGGCCAGTGATTTTTACACTAAACCTTGTCAACAGATCTATCTGTTCTATAGATGAAAAATACCTTGAAATTACCTTATTTATTCATGCCCATTCATACCCCAATGGAAATTTCTATGCATTTACTTTATATCAACATCAATATCAATCTATATATCCTTTATATTCTCAAAATGTAGACTACATATATACATATACTATAATTTTATATATACCACATCTCTCTGTCTCTGTCTCTCTTTCTATATATATATATGTGTGTGTTCTATATTTTGATAACATATTTTTAACCCTACCCATACCCCTCAAAAAGCTCATTGTATGTAAGTACTCCTGTTTGTGAATTGTTTTTGTTGTTGTTTCTTTCCCTTGCATTCTCCGTGACAGAATAATACCTTTGTAATTTCATATATATTGACAGGACATGGATTTTAAAATGTAGTGGACCTTTTAAAACATCTATGATAACACCCTATAGTCTAAAAATGAGAAAGTAGTACCCATAGAGTTTTAGTGAATCATTAAAGGTCAAACACATATTAAGTAACTTGAAAGGAGACTCAAATCCAGTTCCTCATATTCCACAAAACATAATTTTCCCCCAGTATTGTTATGGGAGAATTATCTTCTTTTTGATTTGTTGTGGTAAATTATTGTTACTGAAAAAAATCTGCCACCATGCAGCAATTATAGAGGTAAAAGCCTAGATTTTATTATACTTACATAGAGTTTCAGGGTCTTAGTGAATAGAGTCCTGGATGTAAAGTCAGGGAGGATCCGTCTTTCTGAGTTCAAATCTGACTTTGGACACTTACTGGCTTTATGACCTGAGACAAGTCCATTAACCCTATTTACCTTAGTTTCTTTATCTGTAAAATGAGCTAGAGAACTAAGTGGCAAACCTCTCCAGTCTCTTTGCCAAGAAAACCCCAAATGGGGTCATAGTTAGATATGACTGAAATAACCAAACAACAAATAGGTTCAGAATTAGGAAAAAATGAAGATCAGAGTTTCTGCTAAGTCTTTTTAGAAAAAAATGGTGTCAAAGAGAAAGAGAAATAAATTCTTCTGCATATCATAATTTCGTAATTTATTTTAGACTATAAAAGTTGGAAAAGGACAGGTTCATAATCCCAAGCCTCCTTCAGTGTCATAAAAGTTGAACTATGAAAAACCTAGTTAAGCAAAGTGTATAGGCAAACTGTCAGATTATAAATTCAACCATAATTTCAGGGTTCAAAATAGACTGATTGAAAAAGGAGATTTGAGTCCTTCCTCAAATATGGCAAGCCAAATTATTTCAGGAAGCCTTGACTTGCCTTTTTGACTTTTTAATCTGAGAAATGTTTGAGACCTAAAGTAAATTTTCATATCCCATGAAACAAGTTTCAGGCAACTCAATAACCTCCTAGCTGGTAGAAATGATTCTATGTTCCTAAATAATGAAGATTAATAAAAAGGAAATAAATTCTCATAACAATTCAATAAAATTCAAATGCAGAATGGATGACTAAAAGAATGATTTATATTTATCTTTTGTTCCCTATAGCTTATTGAATAAAGTAGCTGCTCAATAAACATCTGTTAAATGAATGAATGATTTTTAAAAACTCACCCATGTTATAGTTCATTATACACTGTAAATGTTCATTAATACTTTTTGATTAATCAAATGGTTTCTATTTCCATCAGTTAATCAATTAGCAATTTCCTCTTCACATAAAAGTAGTAGAATTTCATAAATTGCCACTTTTCTAATTATTTTTGAAATCTTTGAGAATCAATTAATTTAATTGTTCACATTGACCTTGAAGATGCATATATTCCTTGAAGGCATATCAAAGAAATCATTTAAAAAATAACATCAATTTACTGAGAAAGAGAAAACTATTCTCTTTTCTAAGAAAGGAAGATTCTAGATTGTAACTATTAAAAAGCAAACTTATTTTCTGGCTTGAACAGCTGTCTTAAAAACACCAGCAAACCACAATGTTTATCTATTTTAGTGCAAATCAAATACTGAGATGTAATCAATGACTGAGATAAACAATGTCTTCTTAATTATCAGCTATAAAGTTTCTAATTACAGCCATTAACACCTGATTTACTTGTTTCTGGGATCAAGTGATCTTGTCAGAAGATTGTATATTCCACAGATTTCACTATAAATAGGCCTTAATCATAGAGATTTTCACAATTCCATTCAATTAATATTTATAAATTGCTTGCTGTATATCAGAAACTGTGCTAAGCCTAGGAATTCGAAGATACAAAGATAGAAAGAAAAAGTTCCTATCCTTAAAGAACTTACATTCAATACAGATAAGGGTGATAAACAGAAATTTAGGTTTTTTAACAGCTGATTGAAGTGTCCCTTTTGTAATATCTTAAATTTAAGTAATGACATTAAGGTTTTTTTTTAGTAAATAATATTAATGTCTAGAATATGACATAGTATTATAGAATGTAGCCTTTAATATCCTGCTTAAGCCTAATGCCTTCCCTCTGTCAATTATCTCTAGTTTATCCTGCATTTATCTTCTTTGTTCACATTTGTTTACATGTTATCCCATCCTACCCTCACCTGTTATCTCTTATTAAACTGTACTCCTTGAGAACAAGGACCATCTTGTCTTTTCCTAAAAACTTGACATAGCCCCAGGCACATAGCAGATACTTAATGTTATCTACTTCCTGATTTTTGAAGACCTGAATTCAAGTTGTGATTCTGGACATAAACCAGAGGAATCACCATATACAGATTCCTAGAGGTTGCCCTGGCAACTCTTTAAGATTGTAAGTGATAGAAATTTTACCAACCCGAATTAGTAGATGAGGTTCCAACACCAGGAAGTTCATACATTAAATGAAATCACCAGGCTAAACCAATAGCAGATAATGTGACTAATGTACTTTCTTTTTTCCGTTTCCAATTTAATAAACAAAATTATCTGTTTTTTATTTCACAGTGCTCTCCATCTCTTGTTGTTATAAATTCTTCTCTTACCTGTTTTGCTAATTTACTTATAATATTTCCTTTAATGTCTAGGTCACATCCATTTTGATCTTATTTTAGTGAGTGCTGTCAAACATTGGTGTAAATCTTGTTTCTGCCAAACTAGCTTCCAGTTATCCCAGCAATCTTTACCAAATAGTGATTTATTATCCCCCAAACTAGAGTTATGCATTTATAAAATACAGGATTATCATAATCTTTTATGGCTATTTGTTGTTTGTCCATTCTATTCTACTTTCTACTTATTAGGTAATACCAGATAGTTTTGATATTACTCCTTTTATTTAATTTTATATTTTAATTTAAAATCTTATACTCCTAGACCTCCTTCCCTTACTTTTTTTTTATTAATTCCTTTGATATTCCTGATCTTTTATTCTTACAAATGAATTGTTATTTTTTCCTAAAAACAAAATTTTGGGTAAATTAATTGGAAATACATTGAATAAGTAGATTAGTTTGGGTAGGATTGTCATTTATTAGCTATGTCCATCTCTGAATAATGAATATATTCTTCAAATACTTCAAATACTTAGAACTGCTTTTATTTGTGTAAAAAGTGTTTTATAATAATTATCTTCATATAGTTTCTGGGTTTTGGGCAGCTGTACACAAGGTATATTACTCTACTGTGATTATTTTAAAGAGTATCTCCTGCAGAACTTTTTTAGCTTTATAAAATTGCTGATGATTTATGTGGATTTATTTTATATCCTGCTACTTTGCTAAAATTATTGATATTTTCAATTTACTTTTTAGTTGAATCTCTCCAATTTTCCATATATAACATCATGCCATCTGCAAATAGAGTTTTATTGCCTCTTTGACCATTCTGATTCATTCAATTTATTTTTCTTCTCTTAATATTGCTAGCATTTGTAATACTAAAAAAAATATTGTCGACAATGGTCATCCTTATTTCACTCCTAATCTTATTGGGAAGAATTCTAGCCTCTCCCCATTGCAAATAACGATTGCTGATAGTTTATAAGTAGATGCTTCATATCATTTTAAGATAAAATCTCTTTATGCTTATGTTTTCCAGTGTTTTTAATAGGAACGAGTGTTATATTTTTTCAAAAACTTTTTCTGCCTCTATTACTATGATTCAGATTTTATTACTTTTATTATTGATATTATCAATTATGTTAATGGTTTCCCTTATATTAAACCATCTTTGCATTTCTTGTATGACAGTTTCCCAGGTGTCAAAATATAGATGCCCTCAAATTTATTAATTATTCCTTCTTTTCCCAAATCAGTAATTCATTTTGCATAGGCACTTTTAATTCAGTTGAAAAATCAGTAAGCTTTGTTTCTATCTGTTATACGCAAAGCACAGAGCTATGTGCTGGGAAAGGGAAGTGGAACCCCAAAACCAGACCCTGTTCTCACATAGCCCACATTCTAGAAAAACAAAAACAAACAAGAACAAATGTTTTCTAATGTTAGCTATAGAACTACCCTAACCTGAAGGCAGTTCAGAAAGCATAAGACCATAAAAGAACTTGGTTGTAAATTTCTTGGAGATAAACCAAAAGCTATGCCACTAATAAGTTCACCAATCTGGAATAGTTTGTAATTTATTAATTTGGGTGCTGAGAAGTTAAAATAAGACTCTCATATTTATGAAAAGCTTACAAGTTAGTAAGAATTATTTGTTGCTGCACGTTGTCCCTGCAGGACAGTTTTTCAAAGCTGTCATCTGGCTAAGTCCTGGCACCTGGTTTTGTTGTGGAATTAAAAGTTTAAACTATTTGCATGAGGTTCTGGGGCAAGCTTATATATTGCTTGAGCAGCAGGTATTGGTTATTCCGTGTCACTGATTTATTTGTGCTTCCAATGATACCAAAAGTATGAATATATATATAAAATATAACATATTACATTATTCACACATGCTTGTATATAAACTATTTTGTATTTCTGTATGCATTTAAGTGTCTGTATTCCCATGCAATGCATGTATATATATACATATATATATATATTCATATGTATGTCTACACATAAAAATGTTCTACAAATCTTCATGTAGACATCCCCAAAAGTCTAAGTGAATGTGTATATACATAAACCCAAAACCCAAACACATATACGAAAAAACACAAACACATACATACACACCCATAAGTAGGTATATGCAGCAATTAATTCTATTCTATTCTATGTCATTTAAGTTTATGTTGCAACATAGTCTTTCAATGGTAAATTTATCTAATACAAATTTAATTTTTAAAATCAGTCTTTGGGTTCTTGGTTAGTTAAAGAATCACTAAGAGGTGACTTCTGGAAAGAAGACCCAGACATATGGGCTACCTCTGACACATCCTGTCTTTGTGGCCCTAGGAAAGACATTTAACTCTCATTTTCTCAGAAAACTCTCTAACCCCATAATTTATATAGAAAATATTGATCTGCATTGGTAGCAGGGATTTCCTCCTCTAGGGAAGCATTATATAGCAATGAAATGACAATTTCATCATCTGGACCTTGAATCAAGATGTTTTGAGTTTAAATGATGCCTGTATAACACATTGGAATTGCTTGTCAGCTCCAGAATGAGGGGGTGATGATACCAATTTATCAGGATACTTTTTTTTATCTGCAAATATTTATTTAATTAATAAATTTAGAATAATTTTCCATGGTTACATGATTCATGTTCTTTCCCTCCCCTCCACAGCCAACGAGCAGTTCCACTGAGTTTTACATGTGTCAATCAACAAGACCTATTTCCATATTATTAACATTTCCCAAGGTACTTTTGAGGATCAAATGAGGTAATATTTGTGAAGGGCTTTGCAAACAGTAAAATATTATATGAATACTACTTATTATTTATTCATTTGTGCCTCAGTCTCCTTCTCTGTAAAATGGGGATATTCATATTTATAATGAATACCTCGTTGCATTGCTGTGAGTCTCACTTGAGACTACAGATAAGCTGCCTCATGAGTTTTAAAGCCAGTTGTTATTGCTGTCACGGATAGATTGGAGATTATAACTACTGCTCATACTATACAAATTAAGTTCCCCACGTACTATGTGAATTGGTGAGAGAATGTCAGTGAAATAATTTCAACTTTAAAATCATCCTATGATATCAGTGCCATAGGTATCATACATTCTTTATAGATGAGGAAACAAACTAATAAATGTTAAATTACCTTCTTTCCAAAGATCTAGGAAGTTTCTACAATAGAATCTAAATCCACTCCATTCTGTTTCTCATGTCCAGGTATATTTCCCCTCTAAAACATTTTATGTAAAATGAAATGATATATGCATTAAATTATTTCCTGTGGAAATATTTTGATTTAAAAATAGACTAATTCATTTTATCTCAAAATTTCTCTAGATACCCACAGTCAAATTATGGCTCTTAAAATCTATTTTAAGCCCCAGTGTTTCCAAAGGCTAATTTAAATTGAAATATATGAATCAAGGTCTATATATGAAGTATTTTCCATATTACATTTTCACTAGTTAGATTATAACTTTCACCTTCAAGAGAAGGCTTCTGTAATATTGTCAAGATTTTTTCTTCACTTAGAAAATGGATCAAAAGAGTGCCTATGTAATATTTTAGTTTTCCTGGTAAATTTATAAATTGGAATAGCTATTTAAGTAATATTCAGAGAGAAGCTAGGTAAATAAATGCCATGAATGTGGTCACTATCTTGAATTTCAAATTAGTAGGAAATGGAGGCCATTTCTTTATGACCTTGTATATCTCCTTGTAGAACTCCCTCCTAGCTGATGGAAGGTTGAAGACTTTTAATCAATTGTTTATATTTTAGTGCATCTGGCTCAGGGACTGGGTCTTTAAATCCTAGATCAACTCAGGGATCATTAAGGTGAACTTGAGGAAACTGTCTTTGACCTTGAAGTCTGTTTAGATTAATTCAGCTAAGTCCCCAGAGTTGACTCCCCAAATATTTAGTTTTCTGGATTTCAGATTATTTTTCTAGTCCACAAAATTTCAACATACACACACACACACACACACACACACACACACACACACACACACACACACACACCTCAATTNACACACACACACACACACACACACACACACACACACACACACACACATACACACACACCTCAATTTGATGTTTTTTTAAACTACTGATGGAATTTATTGTTCAAGAGAAGGCAATAATATTTTTTAAAAATATTTTCTATTTTTATCTTTCACTTACACTTATTTCAATTTCTTCCAGTCTCACATTGCATTTTTTAAAGCTCATAAAATAGCTTTACCTTGAATAGAAGTAGTGCATAGTATAGAAACAAAAAAGAAAAAAATGGGGGAAAGGTGATAAGCATGAACAATCTAATATAAGGATTTTATATTTATATTTATAATGTTAAATTTTATATTTATAATATTAAAAAGTATGAATATATCCAATATTTTTATAGTTGAAACATGCCCTCTAAATAATTCTTCATATAGTCTACTTTTCTCTCTGAAAAACAAATAAAATTCTTCATAGTCTAAATACTTTAGACAATAGTCTAAAATACTAATTAGCTAAAATAGTATAATTATTTTACTAAATTGCAGAGAAAGTAACAAGTCACATTTAGTAAAAGGAGTTTTCTCTTCCTTCCCAGTATTACCCCATTCTTACTTCTTTTTTTTCATGTTTTGTGAAAATGCTTAAGTAGAGTATGTTAACAGGTAATGAAAATAATTTACCATCTAATCTATAGAATAAGTTAAACAACTTTATTTTTTCTTAAAAATATGCACACTGTGTGCATTATTACCTTAACACACTACTTGAGATTGCCAAATCAAATTGATAAAACATCATTTTTAATTTGCTTAAAGGCACGCCTTTATTTTACTTCTGACACATATTATTTCTGTAATACTAGGTAAGTTAACTTATCCACTCAGCCCTTGTTTCCACATTTGTAGCCCATGGATGAGATATAGCATGATGTAGTTCATTGAGGTCATTCTGTAACATAGAGGATAGAGTATTGGGCCTGGAATCAGGATGAATTTTGTTCACATTTGTCCTTCAATTTACTTGTTGTGTGATCATGGGCAAGTCACCTAATGTCTGTAGGTTTTAGTTTCCTCGATTGTAAATGGGAATAATAGCAGCTACTCCCCATAGTTTTTATGAGGATCAAATGAGACATTATTTGTAAAGTTCTTAGCATGTACCTTGCACATAGTAGGCATGATATAATTACTACTTATTGTTTTATGGGTTCAAAATTAGTGTAAGGAATACAGAATTCCCCAAATTATCATTGTCTATGTACATGTTATAGAATGTTCAGATTAGAATTGATAGATATTTGTTTTACATTTTCAATCAGTTTCAGAATGGTTTACAATTTCCTTCTCCAGCTCATTTTTACAAATGAGGCAAACATGGTTAAGTGACTTGTCAGGGATATATACCTAGTAAGTGTCTGAAGTCTGATTTGAACTCAGGAAGTTGTCTTCCTCATTGAAGGGTCAGCACCATATACACTGTGATAACCACTTTTCCTTGATAAAAGATACATTGCTAAATAGGTAGACAGAAAAAACAAGTAGGTAAGCTCTTGTCATCAATAAAGATTACATTTTAATTATGACTACATTTAACGAAAAAACAATACAAAGGGGGTTCAGGTATGGGAGAGAATGCATGTGTTGACCTGATATAAAAATGGCCAGGAAGTAGTGTGTAAACCTGATTCCACAAAAATAAAAAAAAACCCTCATCTTTAAAACCTGGGATGACTTGTAAGAGTCCAAGGTTTTGTCGAGATGGGTAGCAATGTTAAGGTGGGATTGGTGGCTAGAGTATAAGCAGCATGCTTTGAAAATTGTGAGTAATTCTCTGTTAGTGAAATCATGAATTCAAATTCTCCTCTTTTCCTATAAAAATGAGCATCACAGCAACATCAACTTCAAAAGGTGATTTTGAGAATCAAATGAGATAGTATATTTAAGTGTGTACTTTACAAACCTTAAAGTCCAATAGGAATGTCAGTTTATGTTATCTTTAAAGCTATCATCTCATTCTCATCTATTTGAAAAGAGGTAGAAATAGTTCTTATCTTGCTATTATTTTCTTCATATTTATTGAGGTATAGACAATTAGGTGAGCAAAATAGCTGATTTGTATAATTGTATTAAAGTTTTGATATAAGCTAGTCCTCTATAGGTTCATTGAAGTCATCTCTGGATAATTTTAGTACCAGCTAGGATAATGGAGATTATTATGTGAAGCTCATTCTGTTTCCATTTTTACTCTTCTGCAAGGTCTCTACATTTTAAAAGTATTTTACTATATAGTTTGGAAATTATAAGTATTTGATATGGTGGAATGTATTAAAATTGTTCTTAAATTTCTAGGGGTTAGTTCTATATTTGGGCAATTGTGGTCAATGTGTCATAGAACTGTGATGATGTTCCAGTTCTAATTGAGTTTAAGGGACGAATTCTTAAGGATATATATATATATATATATATATATATATATATATATATATATTATGTATACATACATAATATATATATATATGTAATAAGAGAATATTTTATCTCTTAGTTTATGAATTAAAGAAGACTTCTGTTTTATAATGTATTTCTTTTTAAGTAACTTTTTAGTAGGTGCTAGGGTTTTATAGACAACAGTGATGTGCTGTAGTTTCTACCTTCTTTTACACTCTTCCCCAGATCTCTGAATAATCTATTCTAATCATTAAGTCTGGACTGCAACCTATAATTCCTTGTCCTGGATTTCAATCACCAGCAATCACAAAGAATTGAGAGAATTCCATGTCAACAAAAGCTAAATACAATTGTAACCCTTCCTGATATCCTTTTTTAAAAATTTATAGTTAAGTAAACCCCTGTTCCTTGACCTACCTACTCGTGTTTCTTTTTTCCTATTATCAAATCTATACCAATACACTTCTAGGATTTTGACATATTCTTTTTGCCATTTAGTCAATATATCGCCTTTTTCTGAAAAGTATGTTGTTAGTGGTAAGACTATAACTCATATAAATAAACTTGAATTTAACCTATATTAGAAGAACCATTAACATCTTCATATTTTGTAAATTGGTACTCATGTCTTTTGTTAAGAAAAATGAGGTCAAGCTTGTATTTAAGAGGAAACTGGTAACATCCTTTGCCAGTAATTTCTGTGCCACTTTGCAGCATATGGACCAATAATTATCTTGTTATCTTTTTAAGATCTTATTGGCTCTACCGCTTTCCAGATTTGTAGGGAAACAGTTATCTGTCACCTATCTAGATGTAATTATCTTGTTCATTTTTATTGTCAGCTAGAAAATCTTCTGTTTTTATTTTATTCAAATTGCCCTTCTGATGATCTAGAGGTTTTCAACTATAAAGACAACCAGAACTTTTCCATATCTTTGTTGTTAGTGGCTTACTTGTCCTCTAATTCTTCTTAGGTTCTGAACACCTCAAGTAAAGTTTTCAAAAGAGTTTGAATAATGTATTCAGTTATTTTGACTGCTTTAGTTAATCATTAGCCGTTGAACTTTCATTTTCATTTGTTTATTAAAGGTATAAAGACATTCTCAAATATTTTGATTTTCGAGATACTACTCCATATGATTTTGAGTGATATGGGGATATCAAGTATGTTTGTTGCATATGCTGACTTGCAATTTTTAGAATATTCTAATGCTTTCCTTAGGTTTTTGCCACATTTCCTATTATGGTCCTTGCAATGGTGATGGTTTCAGCATATATCTTTAGCTGCAAGTCTTGAAGTATTTCCATACTCTCAAATATTATAAGAGAATGATTTCATTCACAAAAGTCATAGAAAATGACAACTTTGGGAATTATTCTATTTTTGTTCATTGTGATCCATTTCTTGGATTTTTACCATAAAATATTTTTAAAAATTCAAAAATTCCACTTTAGGTATGCCCTTCCCCTTCAGAAAATTATTTGAGATAGTAGCATTGTTTTTTTATTTGTTTTAGAAATCTATTATAGAATTTTTCATTTTTTTCTTAAATGATTTTGGCTTCTTTAACTTTTCCATCACAGATATGAATAACTTTGAATTTATATTCATATTCCATTTTTTCCCTTGTTTAGTTTTTACATTTACTCAGAATTGTTCTACTTCTTCATTTACCATGGAACTTTGGATAGACTTGAAAGAAACAAAAATAGTAATAAATGCTTGCCTATAAATGGAAAGATTTGTTTTCAGGTTGGTTAGGATAAGTACTTATACATAATATGCCAAGTGCACTCGTACTTTATGCTCTGTAGTAGTTAGCATCTAACTAGCAAAATCTTTTCTGTAGTAAATATTGATATTTCTTGTTTGTTTTATATTAACTTCTTTGGGTATAAGAACACGAAGAATGTTAATCATCTCACTTAACCATTGTCAAGCCAGTTACTACAATGATTGTGAGTTGGGGCAACTTGAAAGTTATGATATATTATCTTAGATTTATAGAAACAGTTTTATTAAGGTGGACAGAGTACTAATCTAATCATTAACTAAAACCCAATTGAACCAATTAGTTAGGGTCTTGTTAGTTTTTCATTACTATGGTAGAAGTCCTAGGACACACAAAGTCCTTTCAGAACATTATGGTTGTCATAACTTTATTTTTCCTTGACTCTTTGCCTTACTTTCCCTTACCACATATGCTGATCAGACTGATGTAAATGATGAGTTTGGCTTAAAGGATGTTAATATTATTTATAATTTCACTATTCTCATCTTTATATTTTATGATTACTATTATTGACAATTCTTTTCTTATTTTTCTTGTGTTAAGGGAATTTAGAAATCATCTATTCTCCTACCCTCTAATTTTATGAATGAGGAAAATGAGGTTCAAAAATCTGAACTGATTTGCCCAAGACTGTACAGAAAATAAGCAACAGAATTGACATTCAAACCTCTCTGATTTCAAGTCCTTTATTTCTTTCTTTAGATCACAGAATACTGCTGGGAAGCTATAAGAGTAGGATCCTAGGACACAGGACAGAAATGATTGAAATATCATGGTGTAATTTTGACTGCTTGTGAAGGTTGCTATAAATCTGAGTATTATTAAATATGCAACCTATTAATGGGTGAAACATCCTATCAAAGGGAGAGATTGGCACCGTTGCTATAGAATGTGCAGATGAAATAAGACAAACTGCTTTCTACTAACTGTCGAAAGGGAGACTATAAAAAACATTTTGGTAACCTATATTGAAGTGAATAAGGGATCACCTTAAAGTGCAGACTGAAACAATAAAGAGAACCATAATCTATAAAACCTCCCCCACAATATTTCCCAGTTTATACCTGGAGAATCAGCTTTCATCTTGAGGAATATTCTAAAGCTATGATCTTCCCTTTAGGACTCATTCCTTTCCCTCTCCATGACCCAGAGTGGAGATCCTCTGCCTTTGAATTGTCTTTAGTGGTCAATCAGTCAGCTGTCAGAACATGTGGAAATTTTTGTGGCTCTTTTATGCTCAAGAAACCAGTAAGGAATGACAATAGCTTGAGCAACATTTTAATCCCCTGAGTGAATCAAGTCTATAAGATGTTTCAATTTCTTTTAATGAGAAACTTGCCTGACTTTCATGGGGGCAGAGAGTTAGGATAGTGTTCCCATTAAAATAATCTAAGATATCTTTCTCTTCACTGCTCCTTAATCAACTCTTAATACAAAACAAAAAAAAAATGAAATCCTGGAATGAAATTTTCCAAGAATTTAATTTATTTTAAATAACCAAAGTGAAAATATAAGATTATTTCACGTAAAAGGTGCTCCAGCCTAATAAGTTTTGATAAAAGATATTTGTTTAAAATTTTGGAAAAATACTCTTAGAAAAATAATAATCTACTACTATAAATCTTATGTATATATAACAACTATGTATATATGCTGATAATTACACATATATACATAAATATTATATTTCATATGTATTGTATGATATGTCTACATATATTTAGGTATCTATATGTGTGTGTATCTGTATCTAAATGAATGAAGAATATCTATCTCTTCAATTATGGAGTGGAAAAAATGGATTAATGAAGAATATGCCTTCCAGATCTATGGATATAAGGGAAGAATTTATGATCAAACAAGATATACATAATAGTACATGATATAAAAATAGATAACTTTGACTACATTAAGTTAAAAAGGTTTTGCACAAATAAAACCAATGCAACTGAATTTAGAAAGGAAACAAGAAAATGGAGGAAAAATATATAGCAAGTCTCTCTGACAAAGGCCTGATTTCTCAAATATATAGAGAATAGTGTCAAATATACAAAATACATGTCACTTTCTAATTGGCAAATAGTCAAAAGGATATGAACATGCAGTTCTAAGATGAAGAAACTAAAACTATCTTTAGTTATAAAAAAAGTTTCTAATCACCATTAATTGGGAAAATACAATCAAAATAACTCTGAGGTAGCACTTCACTCCTATCCTGACAGAAAAGAAAAGTGATAAATGTTGGGGTAAATGTGAGAAAATTGAGACACCAATATACACTGTTGGTGGAGCTATGAATTGATACAACCATTCTGGAGAACAATTTGGAACCATCCTCAAAGGGTCAAAAAAATGTTCATACTCTTTCTCCCAGCTATATCACTACTAGGTCTGGATCTCAAAGAGATCAAAGATAGGGAGAAAGAGACTACTTGTACCAAAATATTAATAGCAGTTTTTTATTTTCTCCATCAGTTTTTCTACAGTGTAAGTGATACATGTCTTCTTTCACATTTGATGGAAATATGTACAACCTATATCATATTATCTCTTGTTTTGTGGTGAGTTGGTAGGGTAGAAGAGATCATAAAATGTCAGAAAGTAAGATATAATACTAAATATATTTAATATAAAATAAAATATTTAAAATTTGTATCAATATGAAGAAAAAATTGAAAAAGAATTTAAAGTTTATGTACATGTAATCTGGAAAAAATATAAAATAAAAAAGAATTATATAAATGTGGGTGTCAAAATAGAATTATGGAAAGTTTCAAACTCTCAACAATATATCCTTTCTTTGTGAGCATAAATGCTATTAATTTTAAAATACACTACCTCTTACAAGGGGATTTTAACCAATCTAAACCTCCATTTTTTTACTTATAATTTAACCATTTGTTTGACAGAGAAAATGTTCTATTACTCTTCAGTGATCTTTGCTTCATCCAAAAGGTCTTCTACCTCTTTTCTATTAAAAAAAATGAATAGTATAAAGACTTGGTATCAGAAACTTCATTTAAATTCCCTTCCTCCAACTATTACTCGATTTAAGTAAACAGCAAATTCAATCAATCCTTCTGAGCCTCAAAAAACTTTTAAAAACTAATGTAAATTATAGATAGGTAGAGTACTCTGTTGGGAAGAGAGTTATGGATTTTTAAAAAACTAAAACCCTTAACTTCTGTGTTGGAATACTAAATATTGGTTCNTCTCTCTCTCTCTCCCCTCTCTGCCTCTCTCCTTCCCTCTCTCCAACCTTTCCTAATAAATAATTATAAATTAATAAAATTAATATATATTCTCCAGATATCTTTAATCGTAACACCTGTAAGCATGCCCAAAGCTGCCTTATCCTTACAAAAGTCAACAAAATTTCACTAGACCTAAAGACCCCCTTAATCTGTCATTCTGTATCTCACCTCTATTTCTCAAGTAGTCCTCAAGTCCTTGAAAAAGTTGCCTGCACTTATTGCCTGTCCTCTCACTGACTAACTCATTGTAATCTTTCTTCTGACTTAAATATGCAACTGAAACTGCTCCTTAAAATAGCCAATTGTTTCTTCATTGCTTAACTTGATGGTCTTCTCATTCTTCATTCTTTGGGGGCTATCTGTCACAGCTGTCAATACTGATGATCCTTTATGTCATTTCTCTTTTATGTTTTCATAACACTGCTTTCCTGTGGTTCTCTTTTTACCTATCTGACCATTCCTACTCAATACTCTTTCCTGGTTCATCATCCATATCATGTCTCCAGTTGTAGATATTGTTGAAGATTTTGTCCTAGATCCTCTTTTCTTCTTGTTCTACACATTCTCTCTTGGTAAACTCTCTTGATAAAAAACAAACAAAACAAACAAAAAAAACTCCCATGATTTTAAATGTCATCTTTATGTAGCAGACTCACAGATAAACATATTTAGCCTCCATTTTTCCTCTGACTTACCTTCTCACATTGCTAACTGCTTTTTTAATGTTTCCAACTGGATGTCAAGAGAAGTATCTTAAGAAAACCAAACTCATTATTTTCCCCAGTCCCTTTATTCTTTTTAACACCATGATTCTTGTCTCTAGTCTCTTGGTTGTATAATCTCAGCATTATCCTCAATTCTTCATTCTCTACCATTACACATATCCACTCAGTTGCCAAACTTTAACCTCTGCAACATTTTTTGCAGTGGATCTCTTCTCCCTATTCATCTTACTTCCACATAGTTCTGGCTATTATCTCCTCTTACATAGATCATTATAATAGTCTCCTGATTGTAACCCCTACCTAAAGTTATCCACCTTTTACCATTCTTTACACTACTGCAAGAGCTTTTTTTAAGCAAAGATCTGAACAAGTCTCTTCCCTAATCAACTCCATTAACTGCTTACTGTTTTTTTAACCCTTACCTTCCATCTTAGAATCAATACTAAGTGTTGGTTCCATTGCAAAACAGTAGTAAAGGCTAGGCAATTGGGGTTAAGCTATTTGCCCAGCTTCACAAACCTAGGAAGTGGCTATGGCTAGATTTGAACTGAGGACCTCCTTTCTCCAGGCCTAGTTCTCTGTCCACTAAACCACATAGCTGCCCTTGCCTATTGCTTTTAAGGGACAAAAATCAATTAAATTCTATCACTAAGTTGTTTCCAATCTTATTACATATTATTCCCTTGGATTAGAGAGAATTATCTTAAATTTTCCACTAAGAGGACAAATATTCCTACTTCTTTTCAATTGTTTTAGCATTATAAACATTTATTTGAATTACATGAATTACAGCCAAAATTGCTTTTGAAATGGGAATAAGCAAATATTAAAAAAGAATATACATCCTCTTGATCTATTTCACTATTAATCTATTCACAAACCCAAACTCTGATGTAAAAAATTTGTGTCATCTGTAACCAGCCCTGATTTGTATACATTTATAACTTCTCTCGCATTATACAGAGAAGAAACTAGCCTTCTCTAATGAAAATCCATAAAATCAAGTGAGTATAGTCAAAGGTATCTAAAAACCAGATCAGAGCCCAGTAAACCAAATTTTAGTGTTCAAAAAGGATTTCCACATGGTTGGAAAAGACTTTTCATTGAATTGTAGAATGTTCATGTTAGCACCAGAAGATTTTCTGACTATAGCTCATTATATTTGACAATGTTCCTGCTTACTTCCATGCCCAGCATGGCTGTGTAGTTCCAGATTTTAACTCAAACCAGAATATGAGCTCCCATCCCTGTGACACCCGTCTCTAAATGTTGCTTTTCCACCTTTTCTCATCCTAGTTTCAGGCCACACTTCTTATCTCCATAATGTGAGAGAAAAATCCCCTTTCCCCTTATAGGAGGATTAGATTTTAATGTTATCAATAGTATTAAGTTAATTATATGATTTTAGTAGGCCTTTTGTGATCATGGTAGTATAAGTTTTAAAGTAAGATAACTGCTTGAATATAGTTAATCATTATTAGCATAGGCCTCAGTTTTAACCTTAGCCTTCAAAATTGCTATATAAGACACTCTCAGCAACCATGGTCTTGAACTTGTGACATCCTTCATTAGCATAGAGGTTTTGCCTCGGTTAGAAGCCTGGTGACAGGGGGGCAGCTGGGTAGCTCAGTGGATTGAGAGTCAGGCCTAGAGACGGGAGGTCCTACGTTCAAATCCGACCTCAGACACTTCCTAGGTGTGTGACCCTGGGCAAGTCACTTGACCCCCATTGCCCACCCTTACCATTCTTCCTATAAGCCAATACACAGAAGTTAAGGCTTTTAAAAAAAGAAGCCTGGTGACACCCCTTCACCTTTGTATGCACCCCTTATCCATCATCAGGCTTTTGCCCCACTTTAAGGCCTGGCACCTCCTCCTTACCCTAGTCATCTTAGTATATATCATCCTTGACATCATTAGGCTTAGGAAAGTAGGGTTCAAGCTCCCCTGCCCCACCCTTGCTCATCAAGTGACTTTCAAATTATCACCAAGTGATTTCTTCTACCAGTGAGAAATATTTCCTGATTACTTCAACAACTCCACATTTCTCTATTTTTATTACCGTCTTGTATTATTTTATAAGTCATGATATTCTTTGGGCTATAAAAGAAGCCCTCTTACAAGGCTGGTGATTTTTTGCTCTTGACAAGAAGTCTGGCTTTAGTGTGAGACTGGCCATCTCCCAATAAATCTATTTCTTTATGGCTTGGAGACTTTGTCTATCATTCACATTCCTGTGGTCAGAAATTACACAACAATAGTAAGCTTTTATACAAATAACTTTCTCTTTTTGCCACTCACCACTTTTAACTCTGAGAAAATTATTCTAAACACTATTCCTGGAAAAGAAATGTCAGTTATTTGTCTTAGGACCCCATTGACCAATGCTTTTGACTTCCCTTTTCAAAACACTCTGCCCTGGACATCTCTAACTTTCTCTACTGCTTTCACCTTTCTGACTATAACCCCATTGTGGATAGGAACTATCTCATTTGTTGCCTTTATATCCCCAGCTTCTAGCACAGTATCTTACATATAACAAGCACTTAATAAATGCATTATCTGTCTATTCTATGGATCAAATGTTCTGCTACAGGGAAGAAAACAAAACAAAAAGTATAAAGTTATCAGAATGTTATTTATTTATAAATTCAAAATAATGACAGATTTCAAGTGCAATATTTAGGTGTTTTTAAATAATATAATCACCATCATTCAAAGAATATTTTATAGGTATCAAATGTCAAAAAAGACTGTCGCAGTTAGTGAATTGACTGATATCTCTAAACTGTGAAAAAAAATTTTAAAGTAATACTTTCTTCCCTAAACTAACAAATTGTAACACTTCTAAAGAACATCAACATTTCCCCCAGAAATCACTCTTTAAATCTAGAAAATAAAAACTCTCATTGCCCACCAGAGCAGAAAGTACTATTCTAAGTATTCAAGTTTACTTCTTGAAAAATGTAATGATAAAGGGTAACAGCTCTGCCTGAACACTCCCACTATCTCCCTCTCAAATTTTTCTCCAGTAATCATTCTCTTCTGTACTTTAATACTCTTCTTTCTCTATCTATGCCTTTATCCTATCCAATCAGCTTTGTCTCTCTATTTGTCTTTGTTTTGATTCTGTTACATTTCTTTTGTGAAAGCAGCTATTTATTTTTATTTTTATATACAACCTAATATAATATGCGACATAATAAGATAATACATTTGATCTGTTATAAATATGTAATGAATTATCATAAATATACTTATCCAAGAGAAAAAAAAATTGTCACATTAGCTGTGTCCAAAAATTTGTTTTATTCTTTTTTCCCCTTCCCTCTCATCCTCCTGCCCTCTCTAAGAATGCAGGTAATATGATATAGGTTTAACATAAATTATCAAATAATACATATTCCCCTACTTGCCATGTGAAACAAGAAACATGTTGCTTACCCTAGAGAAAAATTAAAGGATAAAATAAAGTGAAGAATGGTATGTTTCAATCTGTATTTGGACTCTATTTCTTCTATTTCAGTTGATCATAAAGCTCTTGGAGTTGACCTGAATTCTTGTCTTTGTTGAAATGATTATTATTCATAGTTGATTATCATACAGTATTATTGTTACTGTTTACAACATTCTCCTTCTACTCACTTCAATTTATCTCAATTCATATAAGTCCAGGTTTCTTTTTTTTTAATTTTTGTTGATTATCTTGTTTGTCATTTCTTATGGCATAATAGTATTTTTCTACAATTATATACTGCAACTTATTCAACCATTCCGCAATTTATGGACATCCTTTCAGTTTCCATTTCTTTGTCACCACAAAAAGAGCTGTTGTAATTATTTTACCTATACCTGTATTGATAGACAGTTTCTGCCATTACATCACTTAGAATTTCATTATTCTTAGACCAAAAGAAAACTTTAAGTCGTAGTTAGCAGGAGGTTGAATCATAGGTACTCTTTGAAGGAGCAAGTAAAGGTGTTAGTGGATTAAGTTTTAGAATGTGTCCCAAAGTTTAAAAATACATTATTTGGTGACACATTTGATCACTATGTATCATAATATTGATATGTGTTTGCAAAAACACTTCCATGAAAATAGTGTCATCTTTTACATTCATAGTTGCTAAAAGCTGATAAAGTATAGAATTTTATGAAAAATTTCCCATGACCCTCCAAATCTAATCAATATACACTATCACATATAGGTATTCCAGAAGTCTTAGTGATTCTTTAAGATTTTAAAGCTGGTTTTTTTATAGGCAATGGGGGGTCAAGTGACTTGCCTAGAGTCACACAGCTGGGAAGTGTCTGAGGCCAGATTTGAACCTAGGACCATCTCTAGGCCTGGATCTCAATCCACTGAGCTACCCAGCTGCCCCCAAGATTTTAAAGTTTTAAAACAGGGTGTTCCAAAGTTTTAGAAACAGTTTTCCAAAATGTTAGCTTTAATAGTTTAAAATTTCATTAAGACTATTGGAACATCCATTATCAATATGTAATTTACTTTTATTTATCAAATCATTTTTGTCATCCAGTATTACTTTCAAAATAAGGTAACTAAGTCAATATAGTATATTGAAAAGATCACTAGAAAGAAACTAAATAGTTGGATGCCTTTGGGTACATCATCTAGAATTTCATGTTTATTTTTCTTTTTTTTTAAACAAATTGTTAAATTATTTTCAGATCCTTTCTTGCCCTATGATTCTGTTAATAAATAGGAAATAAAAATAAATTTTTTCCATCTAAGTTAATGACCCTTAATGTGTAAAAATATTCTTTATCCTTCCCTAGATATAGCAATGTGCAATCTACCAGGAAAGCTTTAGGACATAAGGTATTTAGGGCCTGGGTAATACATATTCTTCTGATTTTTATAGAATCGTACCAACCTGCCTCTGCAGTTAGAATTTAAGCAGTGGTGCCCAAACTTTTTTGGCCTACTGCCCCCTTTCCAGAAAAAATATTACTTAACCTGGAAAATTTTTTTTAAATTTTAATAGCAATTAATAGGACAGATAAATACACCTGTGGCCATCACTGCTCCCCTGGATTGCTGCAGCACCCACCAGGGGGCAGTAGCACCCACTTTGGGAATCACTGATTTAAACGCATAGATGTTTTGAACCTTCCTTTTGTTGGTGGTTATAGGGCTAACTCCGTAGAAGCAGTAATGCATATTATTAAAGGAAAACTCTCAATTCCATTCCTTTTGGAAAAATTTGGAATATTTGTAGAAACAGAAATGCTTTGCAAATTGAAATATCAGTGAATAAAGCCCTCTCAAATTAAAGACATCATGTGCACTCAGAGCACCTACTGAATAGTTCTTTACAAGATATATCAGCTGCCCTGTGCTAGACAAAGGTCAAACCTCCCAAGGAAATTTTGACTGCTGCACTCTTCTGTTAATGATAGAAATGGATAATTTTGTGGTACCACTGAGAATAGGCTTTAAATATTTATTAAGGTTCATAGGCCTCTATGAAACTTTTATAGAACATTAGTCTATACCACTACTCCAAAATGTCATAAATGGAAGCTTTTTCAATCTGTAAAGTTGTCCATGATTCAAAAATCACACTGATAGTCAAAATGAGAATATTAACTAGAACGTAATGTGTTTGTCCCATATCAACGAATAATATCAGCTTCTGAGGACAAGTTAATAAATCTTAGTGATAATTGTGCCTAGTACAGTATCTTAGATATAATATCTATTTAATAAATATCACTGTAACAGAAAGGTGTATAGTAAATCAGCATTACACACCCATACAACAATGTCAGTTCAAGGAAAAAAGCACCAATAATTATTTAGCTCTCTTAATTTTGATCGATTGATTATATTGTTTATACAAATGCATTGATATGCAAATATATAGTATTAGGTATCATTAAAACAAGCTTAGAGATTAATGCAATATGCTTTATTATCTTCTATTGCTTCAGCATTTATGTTAAACAATATTTCATCAAATAGTTAAAGAAGCAATTTTGAAAGATCAGACAAAGGAGAACCTAAATGGAAAAGTAGATGTTTGAATTATTTGCAAATTTACTTCTTTTAGAGGTAACCCTGTTTTTGACATTGTTGACCCTGCTGTGTCTCCCATGATAACATTTTAAATCGCTTTGAAGTGATGAAACTTCAGGTCATATTTATACTTTTCAGTGGGTACAAAGGACAAAACCATTTATTAAAATAGCTATTTTGGACACATTCCTTCTTTGCATCTCATCTTTTAAATGAAAGTGCCAGAATTATCATGTCAATTATATTGTCCTGACCCTGTGTTCAATCAGTTCTTATGCCTCTTTTTTCTTACTTACTCAGGATGTACTATTGGCTAAAGTAATGTACCCTCATGTCCTAAGTTCCCTCTCTGGTTGGCCTTATATTACCCCTTTCAGAAAGAATAACAAGAAAACCAGATAATAAATAGATGGCAAGTGGGGAAATCAATCTTATGTTAATCTGCATTTCTATGTTTCTGTCTTGCTTCTTTTCTCTCTCCTCCAGGATCCATGCCATGGATTTGAAACATTTACACTATGTAAAATTAAAACTTAAAGTTGTTTTCTGGGCATGATATTGAAGTTTCACAGAATTGATTAAAATAGTTATAAAGAAACTTTGTGCTAAATTTGTTTCATACATTTAAAGTAAAGGGGACTCATTAGTCTTTTAGTCTGACCCTTTTGGTTTTTACATGAGGAACATAAAGCCACAGAAGTTAAATGATTTGGCCAAGGTCACATAGGCAGAACTAGGATTCATATCCACTTGAATTCAAGACTTCCAACCACCACATTTTTTTTTCCACTGTACTATCCCAACCAGATTATACACATTCATACACACACATACACACACGTATTCATACATACATATACTATGTTAATTCATTATAGACAAAACCTAACATAAAATTGTGAAATCTTACTCTAATATTAATGCATCAAATGGCCATTAATCATATTATTCCTATGAAATTGACATTATATATATATATGTATATATATATATATAACATATAACATTATTTTGATAGATTGCCTGAAACCAATATAGACTGTCAGGCAAGATATGTTTGTTTCTAATTGTAGCAAGAACAATGTAATGATTTCTAAAGAAAGTTTTATTTATTTAGTCTTCAGCAGATTTGTCTTTGAAGGACAGAAAGTACAAAACATAAAATGCAATTGCAAACCATGTAGGCACTGAAGAGCTGTGTTTTTTGTTTTGTTTTGTTTTGTTTTTACATTGAAGTGTCATGTATTTTGAAAGTTTTCTAAAATACAAAATTCTCTCTTTTAGCTAAGTATCAGAAGGCCAGCTATATTTCATTTGCCTGCAAGTGTTGCAGGTTCTTTTTAGGCCTTAGTTCAAGTTCAGCTAAGGAAGTTAAATTAATGTTTTCTCTAGTTGTCAGAAAAAAGTCACAAAAAGAAATTTATTACTTATAGTTTCTATCTAAGGTGCAGTTACTGAATTCAAAAGACCAAGAAAGATCAACTTTGGAAATGTATTTAGTTTAGTTGTACAAGGTCTCAAGAATCCAAATCGATTGTATAAAAAAGAAAAATGTTAAGAGAAAGGGGTACAAATGACGTATTTTGGAGCAATTTACACCAGCATATATACAAGACAATATCACCACCATACATGGAAATAAAAATAATTTTCTACTTATCCTTATTTTATAGTTTTCAGAAATTTTTTAAAGTTTGAGGGACATTTATCTCTCATTACCCTTAAATTAGGGCCCTCATCTGGCTTCATCTTAGGGCAGAATGATAATGCTTTTTCTCTAAATCAGCAATATATACTAATAAGCACATGGTTGTTATTCAGTGATTTCAGACATGTTTAACTCGTTGTGGTCCCTCTTGGGTTTTTCTTAGCAAAGATCCTGGAGTGATTTGCCATTTCCTTCTCAAGTTAATTTTACAGATAATGAAACTGAGGCAATCAGGGTTAAGTGACTTGCCTATGGGTACACAGCTAATAGTATCTGTGCACAATTTTGAACTCAATTATTCCCAATTCCAGGTCTGCTATTGTATCTAATGTGCCACCTAGCTGCCTAATAAACATAGCTGGTAAAATGCAGAATGTAAGGATTATACACACAGGTATAGAAGTAGAACGATATCTAAGAACTGTTTAGAAAGTCTCTATGTCAACCAGTAGCCTGTATACATTATAATATGGAAATATACCACTTTCCAAAAAAATTCTGTAGTAGGTTGATAGCTTCAATGAAAACCTATGGTTTTATTAACATAGGCATCTATATGGAGAAACTCTCTGACAAGATTCATCAAATGACATCTATCAAGCACCTTACTAAGTGTCACATACAGTGCTAAGCCCCAAAGATTCAAAGAAAGATAAGACAATTTCTGCTCTTAAGAAACAACTCTTTTGCATTTTTTATTTTTAAAATTTCCTAGAGGAACTGAGAGATTAGTTGGTTTGCCCTGAGATCATACAGGTGGGTAACAGAGACCAGGATTCAAATGAACTATAATCTGCTTCTGAAACCAGCAGTGTGTCCACTATAGCAAAATTACTTCACTTTTTTACTATCATGTAAATGGACCTTAGTGATCAATTTAACTGAAAACTAATTATCAAAATTCAGCTTCATCAAAATGGAAAGGTATGATTTGTAAAAGGGGATTATAAGGGCAGAGTCAAGATGGAGGTTTAGAAGCAGCAAGGGTAGATTCCTCTGTGAAAACTTTTCCACACCAATAAAAAACAGGGTGCTTCAAAGGGGACAGAAAACCAAATACAGGAGCAAAACAGCCAGGAGACCCTCCTGCTCGATTCAACTTAAAAGGTAACAAACAAAGAACAATGGAACAGAGAAGGACCAAGGAATACCAAGAAAAAACTCAGGAACTACAGGTAATTGAACTCAGGCTTTGGAAGAACTCAAATAACAGTTCAAAAAAAAAACAATTAAGAAAGACTGAAAAAAATGAAAAAATAATTTAAAAAACTAAATAGGTCATCTGGAAACAGAGGCACATGAACTAAAACAAGAAAACAGTGTCTGAAAAGCCATAATCAACCAGTTTGAAAACAAGGCATAAAAAATGAAAGGTGGCCTACAAAGAAAATTAGATCAAAAGGAAAAGGAGGATCAAAAAGCCAGGGATGAAATTCAGTCTTTAAAAATTAGAATTGAACAACTAGAAACAAGTGACTTCACAAGGCATCAAGAGTCTATAAAACAAAATCAAAAGTATGAAAAAATTGAGGAAAATATGAAACATCTCATTGATATAACAGACATGGAAAATAAATCATGATAAAAGCAAAGAGCGTGGGCATTTTTCTATAGGAAATTATCCAAGAAAACTGCCATGATAATTTTGAAAAAGAGGGTAAAGTAGAGATTGAAAGAATCTACAGATCACCTACTGCATTTAATATCCAATTAAAAATGCCCAGGAATGTTATAGTCAAATTCAAGAACTATCAGATCAAGGAAAAGTTATTACAAGCTGCTAAGAAAAAAGCATTCAGATATCATGGAACCACAGTTAGAATAACACATCCACACTGCATCTACACTAAAGGACCCGAAGATATGGTATATGATATTCCGGAAAGCAAGGGAACTGGGTCTATAACCAAGAATCAACTTCCCAGCAAAACGGACTATATTCTTGCAGGGGAAATTATGGTCATTTAATAAAATAAAAGATTTCTAAGCATCCCTGAAGAAAAGACCAGACTTAAACAGAAAATATGATGCCCAAATACAGAATTCAAGAGAATCACCAAAAGGTAATGAAGAAAGGAATTTTTAAGGGACCCAATAAGTTCAAATGATTTGTATTCCTATATGAAAAGATGACATTGGTAATTCTTAAAAATTGTTATTATCATCAAGGTAACTAGAAGAATTATATTTAGAGGGTACAGTGACAAACTATAAAGGATGATATGTCAAAAATATAAAAACTAGGAGTAAAAAAAGGATAATAATAAGAGAAATAGAAAAAGAGAAAAATGGGGTAAATGTATATTTCATAAAGAAGCACACAGGGGAGGGGGAGAGAAAACCAATACAATGGAAAAGTGGAAGAAGGAGCTAAATCAATTGTACAAAAATTCAAGCTATTCCCCAATTGATAAATGGGCAAGGGACATGAATAGGCAGTTTTCAGATAAAGAAATCAAAACTATCAATAAGTACAGGAAAAAGTGTTCTAAATTTCTCATAATTAGAGAAATGCAAATCAAAACAACTCTGAGGTACCACCTCATACCTAGCAGATTGGCTAATATGACATCAAAGGAAAGTAATGAATGTTGGAGGAGATGTGGTAAAATTGGGACACTAATGCATTGCTAGTAGGGTTGTGAATTGATCCAATCATTCTGGAATATAATTTGAACTATGCCGAAAGGGCTTTTAAAAAATGCCTGCTTTTTGATCCAGCCATACCACTGCTGGGTTTTTACCCCAGTGAGATAATGGGGGAAAATACATGCACAAAAATATTTATAGCCATGCTCTTTGTAATGACAAAAAACTGGAAAACAAGGGAGTGCCCATCTATTGGGGAATGGCTGAACAAATTGTGGTATCTGATGGTGATGGAATACAATTAGGCTAAAAAGAATAATGAAATTAATGTCTACGTGAATTGGAACAACCTTCAGAATTTGATGCAAAGCAAAGAAGCAGAACCAGAGCTTTGTACACAGAGACTGATAACATTATGGCACAATCGAATGTAATGGACTTCTCTACTAGCAGCAATGCAATGATCCAGGACAATTCTGAGGGACTATAAGAAAGAACATTATTCACATCCAGAGAAAGAAGTGTGAGAGTAGAAACACAGAAGAAAAAAACCACATGTTTCAATGAGGATGTGATTGGGGATACTGACTTTAAATGATCACTCTATAGCAAATATTAATAATATGGAAATAGGTTTTGAACAAAGATGCATGTTAAACCCAGGGGAATTGCTCATTGACAACAGGAGGGGAAGTAAAGAACATGAGCCATGTAACCATGGAAAAATATCCTAAATAAAATTAATTAATTAATTAATTAATTTCAATCCTCAAAAGAAGGGTTGGGGGTTGTGTAGAAATTTGGTGATATGAAGTAAATGATTGATTGTTTTAAGCTGGACTTTAATAAATAATCTTATTTTTTGAAGTCTCTTGATATTAATAGGAAAAATACTTTAAAAGTTCATGTAGTTAAAAAAAATCAAGTATCTAATTCAAAAGACAATTTATTTATAACTTACCTATTGATTTTTTTTAAACCCTTGTACTTTGGTGTATTGTCTCATAGGTGGAAGATTGGTAAGGGTGGGCAATGGGGGTCAAGTGACTTGCCCAGGGTCACACAGCTGGGAAGTGGCTGAGGCTGGGTTTGAACCTAGGACCTCCTGTGTCTAGGCCTGACTCTCACTCCACTGAGCTACCCAGCTGCCCCTATTGATTTTATTAAATAATTCATCTCATTAAGATTATATATTCTTTCATATATAAACATATATAGTATTATCTATACTTTGTTAAATGTAAAAAATGAAAATGTGAAAAAGATACACTTGTTAAGTCATTCAGTTATGTCCCATTCTTCGTGACTCCATTGATCATAACACACAAGGCTCTGCTATCCTCCAATATCTCTCAAAGTCTATCCAGATTCATGTTTTGATGTTTCCATGACACTTTTTATTCATTGCATCCTCTGGTATCCTCTTTTTCTTTTATCTTAAATCTTTCCCAACAGCAGGATTTTTTCAATGAAGAAAGAAAAGGTTGCCAGTTATAAAAATAACAAACTCTCACCTACCTTTTTTTCAAATATATTTGATTGATATAACACATGTGTTATTGACATGTCAATGATTTAATTATAAGTTGTAATTATTAGTAAAGTACATTTAAACAGACTAGTTGTTTTAATTACTTCCTTTATATTTGTTTAGATGTATACACATATGTGATAAAAAGTATATTGGATATACTGATACATGCATAATTTATATTTATTATCTAACTACATATGTAATTCATATATTAAATACTAATAATATAATTATGCATCATTATTTTGATGGAGAATTTAGCTTAAAATACTTATGTTGGGTTTTTAGTTACTATGTAATGGTATAACTCTTTACATTTTCCTAGGGAATGGTGAGATTAGTATTTTTACCATAGTCAGGAAGAAAGACTCTCTTCATAATTAGAATTTTACTTTTTTTCCCATAATCAGTATGCTAACCATTTAAGAGACCCTTCAAATAAGTAAATACTAAGTACATATATTATACCATGAGAGGGTATTACTCAAGCATAGATTTGTTAAAAATAATTGTGATGTTCCTATAGCTCCTCTGTATCTCTGTATTTGGGAGAAAATTTCTCAGCTTCTTCAAATATGTGTGTGTGTATGTATGTATATATATATATATATATATATATATATATATATATGTATGTATATATATCAATTCTTCAGTGGATCTGAGTTTTTCTATGTGGGTACACCATCCAGTGGTGGGAGAGAGAGCACAATCCATTTATGCTTTTTTAATTATTCTGTATGATTCTTATCCATGTCTTTTCATAAAATCACAGAAGCTATATCAAAGCCACAAAATAGGCAATAGATAGCAGGTAATTTTAGACACACACACACACACACACAGAAATCTGAAGTAAGGTAAGATTCATTTATATTTCTGAAAAAAAATAGCACCCTCCTAGACATTTTATCAGAGCAGTGAACACATAGAAAAAAGTAATGAAGAGATGAGATGGTTAAAAAAATTACTTCCAATTGTGTCATCAGAAAGAAGAAAGTAAAGTATGAGCAACCATCAATATAATTCTCTTCTCCCCTCCTCTTCTCTCATTCAAGAATCCAAGCATTCTCTCATTTACAAGAATTTATTTAGATTCTACTCTGTGTCATGAACTGTAATAGGCCCCTGAAAAAAAGCACAGTATTGTTGTTCCAACACTTGGCAACCTATGAGTTACATCAGGTCTGGGGTCAAGGAGGCTCAGTCTAGAGGTCTAGAAATGACATGAAGAAAAAGATGCCACAAGCAGGGATCACAAGGAGGAAATAGAAGCTGCTGTTGCCACTCAATAACCTGAGTGGTTTTTTGTATTTATGCATATAATTCTCTACAAAGAAGTTGGGAACTATTCAATCAGTAAGCACTTTAGTAAGTGTCAGACACCGGGCTAAGAAATGGGAATAGAATAAAAAGCAGAAGGCAATCCCTACTTCCAAAGAACTCACAGTCTAATTGGGAGACACAGCATGAAAACAACCACATAGTTTTTTGATCCTGAGCAAGTCATTTAATGACTCTTTGCCTCAGTTTACTCATCTATAAAATGGACATAATAATAACATATATCCTACCAGAATATTGTGAGAATCAAATGAGATAATATTTTCAAAGTGATTTGAAAACATAAAGTACTGTATAAAGGCCAGATGTCATTATCATCATTTGTTTTATATTTTTTGCTTTTAATTCCTTTCCATTAAAAATAATATTTTTTAAATTGCTTCAGAAAATATCTTCTTAAGAACCAATGCAACATTTTTACATTTATAGACGATATTGAGATATTTTTACCTGCCACAATATTATATTACCTATCACAATTATATTTTAATCAACAAATATTTGTTAAGTGCCTATTCTATTTAAGGCCTCTGTGGAGTCCCTATCCAATTCTTCAATGTGTTGTGCAGGGGGCAGTAGGATTATGAATGTTATGTCAATGGTTTATAAATCATAGCATGGAGAATCTTAATCTTTATTGTCACAAACCCATTGGGTTTTCTGATAAACATATGGACCACTTTTCATTCTCAAAAGGCCTAGGCCTAAGAAAAAGGAAACCAATTTTATTGAAATATGGTCTATAGACAAGAAAAGTATAATCATAGTAATAGCAGTGAATCTAATAACCATGGTCACTTAGAAATAATGATGTGCATAAAATTCAAGATAGTTGTTGAAACCAACATCAAACCTGTCTTCATTTACCAATGAGTGTTCATATTTGTGGAGAAACTGAATTTGATCATTTTTGACATTCTTCTAACAAACTAATCCAAAGGAAGTTGCAGCTAAGCAGAAGGATGCTTCAGTAATTCTTTTTGGAAAGACAAATAAACAAGTTGGTGGAGTTAATTTTATTATGTCTCCAAAGGCACGTTATTCATAAAATATTCAATCAATTTTCCTTGTAGTCCTCATGATAAATATTTTCAAAAAATAGAATATTGCAAATAAATGTAATTTACTAATCATTTTTGTTACAGAAGATAAAGAAATCTTATGAAGCACTTAATAAGCCTTCCAAATTAAATCAATATATAGTCGATGCTCTGTGACTTCAGTGAAAATATGGTATTAGCTAAAAATGATTGAGAAATATATTAGACAGTATAATTCAGGATTGTGAAATGGGAGAGACTCAGGACTTTAAGATATATAGAAATCTCCTAATATATATCATGAATACATTTTCAGGGGGGAAATGGGAAGTCATTGGATATAGCAAATATCAGATAACTGCAAAAATGAAATTGATCATATTTGAATAGAGAGGAAACAAACTTTTATTTATGAAGGAAACATTCTTTAATGAACTATCGTCAAAATTAGTCAGAAAATGACTTGTGAAATCAAAAAATCAAATTAATACAAAGTCAGACAAAAAAACTTAGATGAGAAAAAGATATGGTATATGTCTGAAGTAACATAAACCTGACTTAAAAAATAAACTTGTATTTTAATGAAGACACGCTTCATTTTCGAATGATATACATATTCATGTATATTCCCTCCAATTTCATACACACTAGCGGACTTACATATAATATTTTAATAAACATATAAAAGAAATATAGGTATATAAAAGAACCATGGTTCCACAAAAGTAAACAAGCTGCTAAAAAATAAAGTCTTGTGTTCTACATAATATTCTAGGTTGCCTCCCACAAGGAAGCACTGGATATCTTCATACATCTCTTTTTGGCACAATGTTTGTTTATTATACTGTCCCAACTTTCAGTTCCATTTACTCATAGAATTATAGATTTGTACCTGAAAGGAACTTTAGAGACCATCTTTTAATTTTTATTTCCATTTATGTTGTTGCAGTTGTATATATTATTTTCCTCATTCTTACTTCACTTTGCATCAATTACTATGTTTTTTCACATATTCCTCCACATTCGTCATATTTATCTTTTCTTTCAGTTTATTATTCTATTATATTAATGTATTACATCCTTAAGGCACTCACCAGTCAGTAGACATCTATTTTGTTTTTAATATTTTGCTACCATAAAAAGTGGTACTTTAAATATTTTGGTAAATATGGAGCCTTTTATTGACCACCATGGAGTAAATAACTATATCTACATTCTATAGCTATAAAGTGGAGCCTCAGAACCAATAGGTATGAGAATTTTATTAGCTTACCTTGTATAATTACAAATTGCTTTTCAGAATGATTGTGTTCCTTCATAGCCCCACAAAACAATGCATTAGTGTGGTCTAGTGGGATGGTTTAGTTACAACTCCTGAACATTATGAGATCAAATTTTTATAAACTATCCATTTTCTAGGTTTGAGTCGAACACTTGAGTTTTCTTATTTCACCTATGAGTTATCACTGATGATTTTAAATATCCTTTAGTGTAATTGTTAATAGTTTTTAATTGTTTTCAGAATTTTTTGTTCATATATTTTATTACTCATTTATTAAGAAAGAAATTTTGCTCATGCATTTCTATTATCTTTACATCTTGGATATCAAAGTTTTATGAGGGGCATTTTCTCTAAATTTTCTCCTAATCCAAATACATCCTTTGTTTTAAAATTGCATTAGATATGCTAAATGAAAAATGTCATGTAATTCAAATCTTTGATTCAAAATACTTCAGATTTCCTCTATCTTCTTATTTATAATTGACATTCCACCTATAGTCGTGAAAGCTGATTCCATTATATTTTCTAAAAGGTGACTTTTTCATATTAACTAATATTATTAGTAACCACTGCCAAATTAATAATTTCTCCCAACAAATTATGTTCTCCAGCTTGTTAAATAGTTATTCTATTATACTATTTCTTATACTTAGTCTGTTTAAGTAATGAATTCTCTTAATCTCTTTTTTAACCAATACCAAATACTTTTGTGGTCTGAATGTGCTATTGCTCATTAATTCATGTTTCACTCCTGATATTATTGGGAAGGCTTCTAATTTATCCCCATTGCATATGATACTTGTTGATGGTGTTAGGTATATACTGTTTATTATTTTTAGGAAAGGTCCTTCTATTCCTATACTTTCCAGGGTTTTCAATAGGAATGGGTGCTGTATTATGTCAAAGGCTTTTTCAGCATCTATTGAGATAATCATGTGATCTTTGTTTATTAGATTGTTGATATGGTCAATTATGTGGATAGTTTTCCTAATGTTGAACCATCCTTGCATTCCTTGTATAAATCCCACCTGATCATGGTGGATGATCTTCTCAATTACTTGCTGGAGTCTCTTTGCTAGTATTCTATTTAAGATTTTTGCATCTATGTTCATTAGGGAGATTAGTCTGTAGTTTTCTTTCTCTGTTTTTGATCTACCTGGATTTGGAATCAGTACCATATTTGTGTCATAAAAGGAATTTGGTAGGACTCTTTCTTTGCTTATTATATCAAAGAATTTGTCTAGTATTGGGGTTAGTTGCTCTTTAAATGTCTTATAGAATTCACTTGTGAATCCATCAGGCACTGGCGATTTTTTCTTATGAAGTTCTTTGATGGATTGTTCAATTTCTTTTTCTGATATGGGATTATTTAGGTATTCTATTTCTTCTGCTGTTATTCTAGGCAATTTGTATTTTTGTAAATATTCATCCATATCTCCTAGATTGTTATATTTATTGCCATATAATTGGGCAAAATAGTTTTAATGATTGCCTTAATTTTCCCTTCATTAGAGGTGATATCTCCCTTTTCATTTTGATACTGTCAATTTGGTTTTCTTCTTTCCTTTTTTTATTAGATTGACCAGTACTTTGTCTATTTTATCTGTTTTTTTCAAAATACCAGCTTCTAGTCTCATTTATTAATTCAATAGTTCTTTTACTTTCGATTTTATTAATTTCTCCCTTGATTTTTAGTATTTCTAATTTAGTATTCATCTGGGGGTTTTTAATTTGCTCACTTTCTAATTTTTTAAGTTACATGCCCAATTCATTAATCTCTACCCTCCCTAATTTGTTAATATATGCACTCAAGGATATAAATTTTCCCCTGAGTACTACCTTGGCTGCATCTCACAGAGTTTGGTCATTCTCTTCAATGAAATTGTTGATTGTTTCTATTTCTTTTATGACTAGCTGGTTTTGGAGAATCATATTATTTAATTTCCAATTAGTTTTTGATTTTCCTGTCCAGGTGCCCTTACTAATTATTATTTTATTGCATTATGGTCTGAGAAAGTTACATTTATTATTTCTGCTCTTTTGCATTTGTTTGCAATGTTTCTATGCCCTATTACATTGTCAATCTTTGTGAATATACCACGTGCAGTTGAAAAGAAGGTGTATTCCTTTTTGTCCCTATTTATTTTTCTCCACATATCTATTAAATATAATTTTTCTAGGATTTCATTCATCTCTCTTACCTCTTTCTTATTTATTTTTGGTTTGATTTATCTAGATCTGAAAGAGGAAAATTTTGGTCTCCCACTCGTATGGTTTTACTATCTATTTCCTTCTTGAGATCTGCCAGTTTCTCCTTTACAAATCTGGTTGCTATGCCATTTGGTGCATACATATTGAGCACTGTTATTTCCTCATTGTCTATACTGTCTTTAATCAGGATGTAATGACCTTCCCTGTCTTTTTTAATCATATCTATTTTTACTTTGGCTTTGTCAGAAATCATAATTGCCACTCCTGCCTTCTTTTTCTCATTTGATGTCCAAAGGATTTTTCTCAAGCCCTTTACCTTAAACTTGTATATGTCCACCTGCCTCATATGTGTTTCTTTTAGACAACATATGGTAGGATTTTGGTTTCTAATCCACTCTGCTATTTGCTTCCTTTTTATGGGTGAGTTCATCCCATTCACATTCAGAGTTATAATTATCAGTTGTGTATTCGCCAACATTTTGTCCTCTCCTAGTTCTACCTCTTCTTCTTACACTATTTCCTTTTAAACCAGTGGTTTCCTTTGTGCCAGTAACCCTTGTCCTCTCCCTTGATTTACTTCCTTTTCTACCTCCTCCCTTATTATTCCCCTCTTTTTATTTTTAAGGCCTAATGAATTCCCTTGCTCTTCTTCTCCCCTCCCTTTTTTGACCTCCTCTCTCCCCTCCTCCCCTTGGTTTGTCCCTTCTGACTTTCTCAGTAGGGTTAGATAGAGTTTTATATCCCAATGGATAAAGCTACTCTTCCCTCTCAGGGTTAATTACACTGAGAGTAAGGTATAAATATTACCTCTTAATGCTCTCTTTCTCTCCTTCTTATAATAGTATTCATCCCTTCCCGTTCCCATGCCCTCTTTGTGTGTAATAGAATATCCAATTTTTCTTATTCATTCAAGTTTCTCTTGGTGTCCTCTACTATTCATAACCCTCTTTCTCACCCCTATATCATCTTAGACCATTTAGTATTCCAACCTCTCCCTATGAATAATTCTTCTAATTACTATAATATTGAATAGAGTTCCTTAAAGAGAATTATATATAACATTTCTCCACATAGGAATACAAATAATTAGATCATATTGAAGCCTTTAAAGAGGCAAATTTAAAAAATATTAGTTTTCTTTCTTTCTCCTCTGTTTCTTAATTATCTTTTTATGTTTCTCTTGATTTTTGTGGTTGGATATCAAACTTTCCATTTAGTCCTGGTTTTTTCTGTGCAAATACTTCTGTGGCTTTGGGATGGTGGTGTGGGATGGGGGAGGGGGTTGTTCAGCTCACGTTTTAGTGAGAGCTGTTTCACCCCTTTATAACATGGAAATGCCCTGATTCCACGTACCCCTGTTGTGGGGTCCCTTCTTTCCTCTGGATTTGTTTTTATGTCCTCGTGAGGAGTCCTATATGTTTTGGTTTTGGAGAGGTTAAGCTTTTTACTCTGCTGCCATCTTAACCAGGAAGTCCATTCCTTCAATTTCTAGTTCTTTGCCACCACAAAAAAAAAGCCACTGTCAATATTGTTGTACAAGTAGGTTCTTTTCCCTTTTATTTAATCTCTTTGGGATATAGATATAGTAGAGGAATTGCTGAGTCAAAGGGTTAGAACAATTTAAGGTCCTTTCTGCATGGTTCCAAATTTCTCTCCTGTTTAGTTGCATCAGTTCACATCTCCATTAACAGTGAATTAATGTCCTAATTTTTCCACATCCCCTCCAAAATGTATTGTTTAATTTTTTTGTCATGCATACCAGTCTGGTGGCTATGAGTTGGTACCTTAGAGTTTGTCAGTTGGAGAATGATCTGTATTCTTATAAATTTGACTCAGTTCTCTCTATTTTTGAGAAATAAAGTCTTTGTCAGAGACATTTTACAGAATGACTTTTCTTAGTTTGTTTTTTACTTTTTAAATCTTGGCTGCATTTGTTTTATTCATACAGTTTTTAAAATTAACACAAACTCATCTATTTTACATCTAATAATGTTTTCTATGTCTTGTATGAACATAAATGCTTATGTATAGGTCTAACCGATAAACAATTGTGTGCTCCCCTAACTAGTTTTTAGTCTCACCTTTTATTTCTAAATCAAGTATTAATTTTTATTTTCTCTACGACATGAAATATTGATCTTTGCCTAATTTCTGTCAGATTCTCTTCCAGTTTTCCTTGTAATTTTTGTCAAGTAGTTTATTCTTCCTCCCAATGCTTAGATCTTTGGATCTGTCAAACACTAGGTGACTATGGTCATTTATCGTGGCATATTGAGTGCCTAGTCTGTTCCATTGGTCCACCACTCTATTTCTTAGCCAGAACCAGATTCTTTACATGATTGCTTATTAATAATAAAATTTGAGATTCAATACTCTCTAGGATTTTCTAGTGATTATTTTAGTGATGTCATTAATAAACATCAATAGTCTTATGTATTCTTTTTCTTTTCTTTTTTTAATGGATTTGCTCGTATTTCTAGAATGATGTCAAATAATAGAAATCAGGGAGACTCTTCGTTTTATTCCTAAATCTCTTTGGTACATTTTCTTGTGATATATAATGCTGTTTTGTTTTTAGATATTTTATCAGCTAAAAAAACCTTACCTTTTGTTGTGTTTTTAGCATACATGAGATATGTACTTCGTCAAAGGATTTGTATGCATCTGTTCAAGAAGCCATGATGTTTAGGAAGATTTATTTGCTATATGATTAATTCTGTTAATTATTTACCTATCCTTGAAATAAATCTACTTTGATCCTTTACATCTCATAACTAGAATGGCACTTATAGTGATCTATCTTTGCTAACCATGCCCTTCCTAAGTATTTTCTTTGGCTTCAATTATTGTGTACAGGATAGTATTGTTAATATGCAGTAGCTAAACACACTCCATTTACTTCTCTCCATTGATTTTCAACCTTCAGGTATAACTTATACTCACTGAATATTGCTATGCATGTTTACCATATCTTTAAAATTCTTATATTCTCATAATTCAAATAATGAGTTTGTTCTGAGGGATGAAAGAATATTCACCTGAAGCATTCTTTGATGCATGCACAATTAGAACACAAGATTCATGATTTAAGTAAGAATTGGACAAAATAACTTCTAAGGTTTCCTCCAAATCTAAAATTCTATTCATTTATTTGGTTTTTATATCTTTATACAATAAGGTATTTGAGTTGTGTCATTTGAAATTGTTGTAAACCCTGGAATACTACAACTCCCAGGACTCTGCTACAACGTTTCCCCCTGACAACTCCCACTTCCTTTGTGGGAGGTGTCAGAGAAAGCATAAAAGAGAGAGTCTGGTGCCTTTTCTCTCTACCCTGAGCTCTCACTAACTCTCTTGACCCTGGAGCTCTCTCTACCCTGGAGCTCTCTTCTTGTGATGTAAAGTTGAACAACTCTTAGACCCAGAAGAAATTTAGAGAGAAATATTTTTCTTCTCTCCAATTTAGGATTTCATGTGATTAGGCACTCTTTCCCTATTTCTCTCATCCCCTCCTGACACATAATGGAGAAAATAATGTTTTATAAAATTATCAAATTAAAACAAGTTTAAAAAAACTCAGCTATGGCTCCTGTCACTCAAAGCAAAGGACAATATTTATACAAAGATAAACTATTTCTCTAAAATTTATCTTTTTATAAGAAAAATATATAAGAAAATAACAATAGAGTCTAGAAAGTCCATCTCAGGATTTCAAACTTCCTCAGACAATTAAATTATAGTAACTCCTATCTACTATTACGGGTTTTGATTTCTGTGGTTTCCTTTACATGAGGTCCAAGTAGGCAGAGTGGGGCAAATAGTTCCTGTGTATGGAAATTCTATTAGAGGCAGTTGTTTGCCTCAGCTGTGTACTAAGCCAGTTCTTCTGCTTTCACAGGGTTTTGTTGTTGTTGTTGTTGTTGTTGTTGTTGTTGTTTTTTGGAAGGGAGGGAAAGGTAGGAGACAAAGGAGATCTGAAGAAAGGAGTGAAAGCACAGAGAGAGGACAGTACTAGACAATTAAGTTAACATAAGTATAAAAGGTCAAAGTGAGAACTGTCTGTATAGGATTAGGTACAATCCAATTTCAAGCATCCACTTGGGATCTTGCAATATATCCCCACCGATATGAAGGATGTACTATTATATAGTAGTGTATAATAATGGACAATGTACTGTATTATTACCGCATTTAATGTTGATACTGTCTTACTGTGTGTTTAATTGTACAAGAAAATCATGTTGTATATGTGGTCAGGTGGTATTCCTTTTCATCTGAAATTTCAGTCATCCAGGAAAGGTCTTAGAATATTATTACCTGATGATTCAGGGCCCTATTGTACAGGAAATTTGGTCATTGTTTCAGTTTTTGGGCTATCTATTTTGGGAACATTAAGAACACAACTAGCTTAAATACTTAAAGACACAAGGCCTGTAGTTTAAATGTATTCATAAAAAAGCCTTTGATTACAAAGTTGGTTATCCTGCCATAAGCACTCTAGGGGACCTTTTATGAAGCACATCCTAAAGGTAATTAACACTTAGAGATTTTTAATGAGACAAACAAAAGCTTCAACAATTTCATTATAACAGATTTCTATGTTTTGATTCATCATTTATTTTCAATTTGTTTTACTTTGCCCTTTATGGAAAACTTCCCCTGTGTTCTTTTCCTAGGTGATTAAGTTTTTAGATTTGCTACCATTTTTTCTCCATTCCATGATTAAGTTAAGCAAATAATTGCCAAATACAGACTTCATTTTCTTCTGTATTACCTACAGTATATACCTAACTAAGCTTAGAATATTCCCACTAAAAAAGCAAACTGTTTTGCTCCAAACACATCTCACAGAATAAGACATATCTCTATATGTTTTTTCATGTTCTCTCACATTGACTCATGAAATAAATATGATTTATCTTCAACATTCAGAACTTTAACAAATAATTTTAAATTTACCTTTGAGCTTTAGCATAAAATGACTTTTTGAACCACTATATTAGAACCAAATATAATATATTTGAGTGCAAAGTATATAGGAATAAAATTTCTGGAAACAAATATTAAACAGAGGGAAATATGATAAGAAAGCAAACACAAGAGCAAAGTAAGTATGTTTTAAAAAAAAAACTTTTCAAAATGACCTTTTCAAATGACAATCTAGGAAGATCTCCTTATTAAAATTATGCCAAGTTCTGAAGGGAATGCTCTAGGAGGTGAGGCTACCATCTGTATCCTACATTCAGGTCTGGAAGGAGAACACCAGAGGCATATGTTCTTTCCATTTGGTGCATAACTAGGTGGAACATTACCACAAAGTACATTACAGTAGTTCAGTAATGCTTCATTTATTTGGCATCTTCAGGGAATGAGGTATTCCACAAAATTCACAGAAGCGAATATCCCAGTAAGTGAAGTTTGTACCATTAATATAATTGAAATTTTAATTTAACTTTTTTAATGGGAATCTTTTTTTTTTACAATGCATGCTATATCCCTTTTATAAAATAGTGTAACATGAACATGACTTTGATAACTCAGGAACAAAATGAACCTTTATAGTCAGTTTGTTACTACAAGAAAGTAGGGGGTTATTGAGGTAGAAGTATGTTGAGGGCTATTTGTTCCTGCACTAAATGGTCCCAGTCAGCTATACAGATTCTAAACCTGCTAAATCATTATTCTTAGCATATGTCACTTTCCCAGGTTTCAAGTTATAGAAATCAGTTTTGTTCCATTTCCCATTCTTGGTTTCTTTTAATATACTACAAGATAACAGATAACTATGTTAGATAAATTAGTAGACTTCCATTTAGACATATATCTGGGTCAGAAGGCTAAGACCTAAGTTTAACTCTGTTATCTTCTTGAATAAAGTATATAGAATTTCAGATAGCTGTTTCCTAGATAATCAGAAGCCTTTTTACATAGAAACATATTTGATGTATTATTGTAAGATCTTTGGAATTTTGACCCCAGAATTTCTTTCTTTCTTTTTTTCCTTGTCTTTAGTTAAACCAAAGATTTCATTTCATGTAGGGAGCTCCCATTAACAATTTCTTCTAACTACCCATTTGGCATCTGCTCTGCAATTTCTAGTTTTAGAGAGGTCCCAGGGCACCAAGAGATAAAATAACTTATCTAGTATCATGTAGATTTATCCTCTGAGACCAGATAAAGATGGCATTGTTATTGGATTCATTGATGAGATTTGTTTTCTGATTCAATACAGGCAAAAAAGAATTAGGACTCCAAAGTTTAGAAGAAAAATGTGTTAACAAACTAAAAGGGAAGTAATTACTTTATTTTATTATGTTACGATTTTTAAATAAAAAAGTTGCCAAACATTTTATTAATGTCATTAACTGAAAATGTGTATGAACATAGTAGAATATTATGGAAAATTTGATAAATGTAAACTGAAGAAGACAATTAGATTATATAAATTATTTTTTAAAACCCTGTGAACACCTATTAGTCTAAGTAACTTATTATGTAGAGAAAATACAATGTTGAATATAGGTATAATGTGTTTAGAGCAGAATTTTAAAATAAGTAATATTTCATTTTTATTGTTACTGTATCCAAGTGCCTATTGTGGAGCTATGCACATATTATAATGCATAGTAAATATCAAGTGACCATCTACCAGAATAATATAAAAAGGAAGGGAAAGCACTCAAAATGTTTGAATGGTATTTAAATAAGAATTTCAAGAGTACATGAGGGGACATTGAACTACAAAGAAAAGGAAAAGAATTAGAGTGAACACAGTTGCCAAAATTGCAAGTTTTAGTAATTCTTTGTAGAACAAAGGGTGCTTTATTATTGTGCTTTTCATGATCAAAATGAGCATATTAAAATTAGCTACTTAAAAACTATAAGGAAAAGATGAATGATTTCTTTTTCTTTTATAATTTTATGTTATTTCAAAACAAAAATTTCATTTGATCTGTATATGTTTGTGAAACTTGAAAAGATAACCAAACAACCACAAAAATAACTCCCAAATCACCATTTAATTTGCTTTTGATTTTCTAAAGGTTCTGACAATATACATAACACTGAACTATTCCATAACCATTCTGACCCTCACTTTTGTTCAAAGCATTAGAATGTGATCTATTGACATACCAGTGCAATCAGTAGAGACACAGCTGAAGTATGAACATTGATTGAAGTTTAAATATATTTTCCTGATAATTAAATCAAACATCAACACCAAGTGGTTATCAAAACCCAGATTCTTGAAGACTGTCAAACAATTTGACTTTAACAAAAATGAGAAGACTTAAAGAAATCAACTTATTAATTTTTTTTTTATTATACCATTTGAAGACCAGTAGAGCTGAGTAAAAAAAAACTGCTTATCACTATTATTTGCTATGGGAAGATGAACTTTTGCTGAGCATGGTTTAAACTTTAGTTAATCATTTTGTGAAAATATAAGGGAAACTAAGTAATACAGTGGTTAAACCACATTTGGAGTCAGGAAAACCTGAATTAAAGTCTGTTCTCAAACACTTAATAACCCTGTGATCCTAACTAAGTCACTTAATCTGTTTGACTCAATTTCATCATCTAGAAAATGCAGATAATAATATCACAGTTCTCCCATTGTTGTGAGGATCAAATGAGATGATAATTTTAAAGTGATTATCACAATGTTGGGTACATAGAAAGCCTTATATAAATATTGTAAACTATGATGATATGGGAAAGGGAAAATGTTTACAAATCATACAGTTCTCAGACCAATTTCCTACATGAATTTAAATATTGGAACTTTGTGCTGGTACTTTTTGACACATAGCAAATTACAGATATACATATAGACATATAACTTAATCTGTACTAGACACAGTGTTAACCACTGAATGCATAAAAGAGAAAAAAATATTCTCTCCTCACAAGAAGTCCATGTTCTAATGGAGGAATTAGCTTGATATGTACATATAAGATATAAAGAAAAGTATACTTTATATATATAATATATATCTTATATATACATACATATATGATATATACAATAATATATACATATGTTGTATATATTATTGTAATATACAATGAATATATACATATATTGTATATACTTATATATACTACATATATATATATATATATACATTTAAATATATTTAAATGACAAGTAATTGCAGAGGCAAGAGACTGTAGATGGGAGAGCAGGAAAGACATCCTGCAAAAGTTAGGGTGAGTGTTTCAACTTGTAGGAATATAATGAAATTAAGAGTCAGAGTAAGGCAGGAGAGTATTCTGGGAATGATGGATTGTCAGTGCAAATTTATAGAGAAAGAAAATATGAGGGACAACCAGTAAGCTAGTATAGCTGAGTTCATACAGAGTAATAATGTGTAAGAAGACCGAAAAGACAATAAGGAATAAAAATTGCAAAGGACTTTGAATGCTGAACAGATAATTTAATGTTTGATCATGAATGTCATGGAGAGCCACAGGAGTTTATTGAATTAGGGAGGACTGACATGCACAGAAATGTATGTTAGGAAGATTACTTTGACAGCTCAGTGGAGGACTGATTAGATTTCACAGAGACATGAGGCAAAGAGATCCTTTAAAAAAACTAGTGAGATTCTCTAATAAAGAGGTGATAAGGGTCTGTTCAAGGATAGTTGCCCTGTGTGAGGAGAAAAGAGGTATGCAAATGAAAGATACTGTAAAGATAGAACAAGATTTGGCAATAGATTGAATGTATAAGGTAATTTCAAGTAAGGAGTCAAGAATGTTACCAAGGTTGTTAAGGTGACCAGAAGTAGAGTGGCGCGCCCAACCACAAGAAAGTTGGAAAAAAGGAAGAGTTTTGGAGAAAGATATGTTCTATTTTAGACATATTAAATTTAAGATATCTACATGACATCCGTTTTGATTGTCCCAAAAGTTATTGATATGGAATTGGAACAAAGGAAATAAAATAAGGCTGGATGTCTAGATCTTCATAGATAGTTGATAGTTAAATACTTAATGGTTTTATATGAGCTCTCAGAACAAGTTAAGATTATGCAATATTAATTTCTGGTGGATTTAAACAGAGTTATTTCATGATTTTCTCTTTATTTCTTCCATATCATATGAATACAATAAAGGGGGCAAATAGTGTGAGTAAAGAATTCGCAAGTCATGATCACCAATATGACAAAGAGGCAAAATATTTGTGTGCAGAGTATAGAGTAGAATTGAATTGTTTCAGCAAGGAATAGTAATCAAGACAATAGAGAAGTGTAACCAGTGCAAGATAGTGCCTGATAAAGACCTGAGGTATAGAATGAATAGAGATCACAGCATGGATTTAGCTAAGATAGTGAGACATGGGGAAAGATAAAAAAAATAAGAAGTTGAGATTAGATAGAGGTGTTTTGGAAGCCATGAACATGGAAGTGAAAAAATTAAGGAGTATTACAAGAAGATGGGAATGACCTTGTCTGTATATAGTAGTTAATGTAGAATGAAAGTCAGGGAAATAGAAAAAATTAAGGAGCTATGAGGATAGGTTAGTTAAAGGAGTGTCCATATGGGTATTGAAGCCCTCAATCAAGGAGTTATTGGTTAAATTTAGCAAAAAGTCTGAGTCTGGCACTGAACTTATGGAGAAAGGAAGGAGATTGTCCCAGAAGTCGGTAGATCACAGAAATAAGGATTAAATGAAAAAATTTGGATAGTGGCAATCAGTTAATAAACATTTACTCAAAACCTTCTCTGTGTGTCCGAGATTGTGCTAAATGTTAGCAATATAAAGAAAATGGAAAAAAAATCTGGTCCATTGAAGAGCTTCAAAGTCTAATGAGAGAAACAACACACAAACTACTATGTATAAACAAGCTAACTATAGAATAAATGAGAAATAATCTATAAGATGAAGTCACTAGAATGAGGAGGGATTTGGAGCCTTCCTGTAGAATGCAAAATTTTAGTTAAGACTTTGAAAGAGCCAGGGAAGCCCAGAGGCAGAGAAAAGGATGCAGAGGATTCTGTCCCTGGGAGGGATAGGCAGTGAAAATGCCCAGAGTTGGGTGATGGAAAGTCTTTATCAAGGCAAAGTAAGGAAGCCAGTGTCATAATGTGAACTTCAAAGGAGGAGAGGTTGCAGGAAAATGATGAGAGGCAAAATATAGAAATGTCAGAAGAGAGCAAGCAGTATTCTCATTTCCTAATACAACCAGTGCATTGGCAGCAGGAGTGAAAATGCATCCCATGCTAGAAATGGTATTCGGGCATACCATCTAAGGAAGAAGTCAACTCTTAGAGAGATCCATAAATATGGAAGGAGAAAAAAATTAATATGAAACCAAGATTTTTGTTTTGGGTTTTCTTTAATTTAAATTATGGAGCAGTCATTCCAGAAAGCTCTATGAAACTGGTAGACAAATATGGAGTGGGACTTTGTTTTGGGAAGAAGTAAGGTTATGGGTAATAGGAGTGAAGAAGGATTTGAATGACCCTGTAAATAATACCAGGGCATCCATTTGTCATCTTTTCTTTTTTTTAATCAAGTAGTTTTGATGATTTCTATTTTATTCTGTAGTTTTGAGATCTGGCATAGTTAGGCTTCCATATTAGAAGCATCATCTATTATGATTCTTTCCATTTAGATTGGCAAGGCTATTTTTTTTTCAAAAAGACAATGAAATCATCTTTTAGACTTAATTGGTCCAATGTACAAAGGTTATAATATAAGTCTAATGTAGGAGGCATAAGGGACTCTTCAAGAGTGATCTGTACTGTTGGCCACAAGGAACAAAGACAAATGCACAGGCAGGAATTTGCTCCCAGCTATACTGATATTGTATCTTTATTGGATAGCCTTTCCATACTATTATTAAATAAACTTAGTTCTGTTAAACACTAAATAGTCTACAGATATCTCTCTTTGATTCAGTTCTGAAACAAAACCAATAGATTGGCCCAAATCAGAACTGGCCCAGATTATTTAGAGATGATTGTGATCTTGAGACCTACCAATGAGCTAAAAGGGAAATTAGAGATGACAGGTTGCCATTAAAAAGAAAAAAAAAAAAAAACAGCAACAACAACCACCTCAGGGTTCTTTCTAACATCAGTATCCATGGCCCTGCCCTTCCTAATCCTCTCCTATATGGTTTCTCCTCTTTCCTGCAGCATATTATTTATTTTATGTTTATTGTGTTAGGAAAAAGTAGTTCATATACATATGATTAGAATTAATGTTTGTTATAAAGAATTGTATGCAGAAAAGTATATTTTCAGATACCTCTAATGAAAGATTACTGCTTTTATTCATTGTAGGAACTTTATCCCCTATTTTCCATAAGTTCAAGGTATTAACATTTCTATTTTTGACTTTGACATCATTTTGTAGAAATGTTACTCCAAAAAAATTGAGGATTTACTATCTTTGCTTTAAATAAATTTTATATTTACTTATAAGTAGACTTATCTTAAAATCTTAAAATACCATGATCTGAGAGATGACAGAGTTGCTCATGGGTGGAAAGTCAACAATTAGTTGAAGATTCAGATATTTAGGAAATAATTTCACTAATTAAGCCATACCTGTCTATTTAATATTTGAACATACGATAGCTTCTTTAACAGAAGTGTAGCTAGAAATTTCATGGGACAGAATAGAAAAAAGCCAATTTCTGTGGTCCTGACATGAATATCTACATTTATGAGCAATGGGGAAAGTACTCCATAGTATATAGCAAAAATAATATTTTTTATTATCAATCCACCGAGCTGGGTAGCTCAGTGGATTGAGAGTCAGGCCTAGAGACAGGAGGTCCTAGGTTCAAATCTGGCCTCAGACACTTCCCAGCTGTGTGACCCTGGGCAAGTCACTTGACCCCATCACCTACCCTTACCATTCTTCCACCTATGAGCTAATACACAGAAGTTAAGGGTTTAAAATAAAAAAAAATTTAAAAAAAAAGAGGGGCAGCTGGGTAGCTCAGTGGATTGAGAGCCAGGTCTAGAGATGGGAGGTCCTAGGTTCAAATCTGGCCTCAGACACTTCCTAGCTGTGTGACCCTGGGCAGGTCACTTGACCCCCATTGCCTACTCTTACCACTCTTCTGCCTTGGAGCCATTACACAGTATTGACTCCAAGACAGAAGGTAACGGTTTAAAAAGAAAAGGAAAAAAATAATACTAGCTTACATTTAAACTAAACCTAAAATTTGTAAAATGCTTCACAAGAATCAAATAAAAATGTGTCAATATCCTTTTAGAATCTGGGAACTGTAAATAGTGTGGTCTTAATTTAATAGATCAGGAAACTGAAACAGAGAGGTCCTACTTAATCTAGCAAGTTATTTAACCTAGTCAGAGCAATTAATAAAATCTGGGCATTCTGATTCTAATTTATCTACTCTTTCTCCTACAATAAGCAGTTTCTTACCAGTTTTTCTGCAGTCACAATACCATATAAGGGACAATAGGCACAATGACATGATCATCAATAATGAAGGACAAATGAATGATGTTCCTCTTCCTGACTCACTACTCTGCAAACAGTGATTGCAGGTGTTAACTAGAGAACAGATTAAATATGTCAAAATGGACAAGGGCTTTCTTTCCAAGATCCATCTTTCACGTCACTAGAAGCTAGACATCCCCAATTTCAACAATATATCTTCATTCTGGTATTGTTTTAGAGCCAATTGCGATTGCTGTTCCCACCTGTGGATATCTGGGCAGATGAGAGGAAAAAATAACTATATTGAGGGAGAGAAAGAAAGAGAGACAGAGAGAGAGAAATAAGGGAGCAAAATAAGGACAGTTGCAACTGAAACCACTGAGGCACAGATCCTTCTTTACTATGGACACATGTAATTTGTACAAAAATGATTTTACTTATATTTTTATTTTGAATGAAATAAAAATGAATGATCTTGTGAAAAAATTGCTCACTCTCTCTCTCTATATATATATAGATAGATATAGATATAGATATAGATATAGATATATGCCATATTGCCTCTGAAGCAACACTGAGGCTTCACATATGTTAGGTCCTGTGGTAGGTACTAGAGACTCTGTAGTACAGGCCTCCTGTACTCTATAACTCCACTTTTTTTTTTAACCACTAAACCTAGCTTTGTAGTCTACTGATGTAGAATAATACAGATCTGAAATTCAAATAAAATTTTTGGACACATATCCTGTAAAAAGAGAAAAAAATTCTAACTGGATCTAGAAGCCAGAAACAAAAGTAATGAATGGAAGTTAGGAAGAGGAAATTTTTTTCAAGTAAGAATGACCTTCCAGATATTAAAATCTGATGTCATAGACTTCGAGAAAAGTCTGAACTTTAAAAGGTCGCCTCCATGATATGATAAAGACTCAGATAAGTACTTTATGGAAGTGAATGTAAAAGACAAAATAGGTCATTTTGTTTTAAAAAGTTTTGAAAATATTTTTCATAAACAAAATTAGTATATTTATGGTATGAAAAGAGAAACCATAAAGTGGGGACAATATTTGTATTTTTATCTCCGATTAAAATCTGATACCATATATATAATACATATACATATATAATTGAAACAAATATAGATCAAAAGCTATTTGCCAATAAGTAAATTGTTAATGTATATAAACTATTTTCAGAAGAAATATAAATGATCAACACTACATAAAAATGTTCAAAATAACATAGTAAATAATTAAATTTGAAATATCTCTGAGTTTTTATTTCACCCATCAATTTGGTAAGTACATTTTTTTAAAAAAGTGGAGATGACCATTTTTAGTGGTGCTTCATCAAGATTGGCAGTCTAATATCAAATTGTTAGAGCTCTGAAGATTTTCAAATATTAGGGGAAAATTGTAGTTAGGTGAATAAAGGCACTAAAATGTTTAATCTGTTCCGCCCAGGATTCCATTCATACTACTGAGTAAATTACCCAAGGAGGCTAATGATAGAAAGAAATTTTATTTATATACACACATGAGATAGAAAAAAATTGTATATATGTGTGTTCATGTGTGAGTTTGTGTGCTTATATATAAATTCTGGAAACACAATAGGTGCTAATTAATTGAGAATGTCCAAAAACATGGTATAAGAAAATAATGAAATCATATAATTACAAATATTAGAAATTCAAATCAAGATGGAGAGATTTATATGAACTGATGCAGAGTAAACACTAACTAGAGAAAATATACATAATGACTACAGTAATGCAAAAGAAAACAACCCCAAAAGGCAACTTTAACTCAGATTAATTAAATTTAATAAATAGCACAATTAAAGAGCACAGGCTCTGGAGATAAGGAACCTGAATTCAAAACTTACTTCTAATACTTATGTCACCTGGAACAAATTTCTTAGATTTTGTGGGTTTCATTGCTCTCATCTGTTTAATAGAGTAGTCATATTATCAGACCTTTGTGATACCTTCTAGTTCTAGATCTGTGACTCTATGGAGAGGTTCACTTATCCTTCCTCTTGTTAATATAAAGCTACATTTTTCCCCCAAGTGACAGATCAAGGGATCTAAGGATCTACTATCTGGCTGGGTAGTTTGCCAAGAATTTTCCATGTTCCTGGGATCTGGTCTTGATTCTGAGTTTGAACAAGCTTCTAAAAAGAGATATAAGGACTCTAGGAAATTGTTGTGAGTGAGGAGATGTGAAGTGCAGTTGCGAGATAGAAGATGAAGGATCTTAAATGTTGTATGGGGTTATTACAATGATAGTTCATGGCAGCAGACAATGAATATGTTCTTAAAGCGAGTCATGGACTGATCTAAGTATCTGCTGCTTGCCAAAGGTAAGCTAGGAACTAAGATAGAGATCCTTTTTATCTTCCTCTAATACCCTTCGAAGAGAATATGAATTTCCTTGTTTGCTAATCAATATCTCTCTCCTGTTTTCACATTTTCCTTTCCCAAGTGTTATAATGGAGAGTTTGAGAATGTTGATTTCTTTGGTTTTGTTTGTTTCCACTATTTAAACTTTTTTTAAAAAATTTTATTTAATTGATTAATTAAGAGAATTTTTCCATGGTCACATGATTCATGTTCCTTCCCTCCCCTCCTCCCAACCCCCTCTGATAGCCAACATGCAATTCCACTAGGTTTTACATGTTAAACATTTTTTTAATAAAATAATAATTCATTCAGTTGGACCTGTTACTTTTTATGCTTATTGAATATGTAAAGAAACTAAGAGATAAGTAAGTTTATTATTTTTTTTTTGCTTAGCAAAGTAGGGCTAAGGAAAGATAGAGATTCAGAGATTGTGAGATGGATGGTATTATTCCCAATAAAGGTGGATATTCAAGAAACTGGTAGAAATACCTGAGATGAACACTATCCCTAGAGACCATAAGGAAAAACGTCCATGCTAGGAACACCATCTCTTTGCCACTTACTATATATAGGATTAAAAGAAATTCCTCAGACCTATTAGGGTTGAAGGAAGAGCAAAAACTGTGCATAGTGGTTAATTCCTGTCAGCAGTTAGCCACCAAGAACAAAGATCCCTGAACTTATTCTTAAACTCCCTTAGGTGTTTATTAAAGTAATATGATGAAGGACTCTAGGTGTGGAATGTAGCATACACTAAAAGTTGCTTATTAGTCCTTTTTTATTTTTCTTTGTTAAAAGGTATATGGGGAGGGAAGAGGAGTGTCAGCACAATATATCAGGAAATGACCATGAGATAAAACAACAAAATAAGAGCATAGATTTTAGAAAAGGAAAACAAATGACAAAAATTGAGAAATGAACAGAAGGAATTAATATTTTTCTCCTCATCAGTTATTAATACAATATTTTTCCACATCAAGAAAATTAATTTTGTGGCCTTAGACATTTCCCAGCTGTGTGACCCTGAGCAAGTCACTTGACCCCCATTGCCCACCCTTACCACTCTTCCACCTAGAAACCAATACACAGAAGTTAAGGGTTTAAAAAATTAATTTTAGTCTCCTCTTGGACCTCCTCACCTCTTGATGTGTGATCCTCCAAATGACATGTTAGAATAATTATTTTCATGTTTCATGAATCTATAATACAATTGATGTGGGTATTGTGCATTCCCTACCTTTTCTCTTTTTTCACCAAATACAAGTATTCCTGTCGTTGATGCAAATAAAACCTTTCTACATCTTCTCACTCTCTATTGCTCAAATCTTTGTCCTTAGATGTCTGACATTTATTCCTCTGCAGTAAGGCTTTGCAGGATTGATATGCACCCTAATTGCACCACACCCTACAAAAGCAATCTACTTCCATTGGTGCTCTGATGACCTTCATTCTGTCATTTCTCCTGAGCTACATTCAGTACTGAATATATTGATAGATCAAGTTTGCATCCAATCAATTAATGGGCAATAGGAATCTTTCAACCATTTCTTGTTGTTCCTCTTTTTGGATAGTTAAGTAGAACACCTTTGAAGTATCATTTATCAATCTTTGCAATGTTACTAGATTGATGTAATCAAACCAAAATATTGTATAGAAATATGGAGGACATCACCAATTAAATGGAATCACTCTTCTATTTAGATTCTGTGCTAAATATTCTCCAAGATTATGACAAACACTTTCAGTGAAAACCTATTTCCCTATAGTAAGCCTCAGTAGATATAATCAAAAGATTGAGTAAAATTATTGTTTGCTATATCTTTAAGAATTTTTAGTGATTATTTTAATTTTTAAATAAAATCAGATGGTTACACAGCATAAATGATATTTTCTTACTACATATGCTACTTTTGGGAAAAAACATTTGTTCACAAGTTTCACATTGGGAATGTGGATTATGTATGTATATACTAATCAGACCACATAAAATATATAAATAAAGGGTATTTTGCAACTAAGCTAAATGCTTAGTTTAAAATAAAATAAAAAATAAAGAGTTTTATTAATGACAATTACAATTCCAGACCCAAAATCCTGATGGGTACAATACACTGTATGTAAGAAAATATTATTAAGGCTTTAAAGTTTTGAGGTATTTTGATGAATCAATATAAGAATTATAGAAGAGTAGGTAACAAAAAAAACCTAATTCCTATGTAGAAAAAAGTTTATCTTACTTATAGTAAAAACCAAAAAGTAATTCATAAACCAATAAACACTTATTTAGCTAACCTAAAGATCATTTCAAATTAAAGATGTAGATTTAGAACCTTATGAGATAATTGAGAAAACTGCAGCCAGTAAGAAGTTAGAGTTAAGTAGGTGATGGAATAGAAAGCTCACTGACTTTGGAATCATAATACATTGATTTCAGTGTCAATTCTTCCATTTGCTCTCTGTATGACCTTTGACATGTGGTTTCACTTCAACACTTTTTCTCTATATTTTGTATTTTTTAAAATGTAATCATGGTATGTATTACTCAATCTCCTTTCTTTTCATCTCTTCATATATTTTCCTTATTTTCTTTATATTACCAATATTTGTAAATTTCTAATAACAATACTTTCCATTACATTCAAATATCATAATCTATTCAGCTACTCCCATTCATTGAATTTGTGTTATTTCGAGTTCTTTTGTCATAAGAAAGGTTCTATGAATATTTTCATACATACACAGCTTTTTACCCTCTTATTAATGCCTTTAAGGTATAATTCTACTAATGGAATCTTTAGGTCAATGACCATGAGCAGCTTTACACCTCTTAATATATATTTTTCATCTTGTTTTCTTAAAAAAAATTTTTTAAAGAATCACAGCTTCTCTAGAAATGTAATGTTAGGCTTTTTTCTTCATGTTCCTATCAGTATTTAATTTGATCACTAAAGCCCTCAGTTAACATATTAACAGGACAGTATTTTGCTATATTGGTCCTTAGGCAGCAGATCAAATCTCTTGCCAGGACCATACCCTTTCCAAAACAAGTCTTTCTACCTTGGCCATACCCAGTAAAACTTTTTTCCAGTGCCACAAACCCTCAGGGATGCAGGATTCCTTTCACAGTATAATGAGTGTCATAAAGGAAGACTTTTGAAGAATATTTGTTCTTTTTAAGCCATTGTCCCACCAGAAACTATGTTTCATGCAAGTGTGTAAGCTCTCCAGATATCTATTTTATTTAAATTATCTGAGATTCTATTCATGTCTTCACCTTATTTGTTTTTGGTTAGATGTATCTACTTCTGAAAAGGAATAATTAAAGTTTACCACTATTGCTATTTTTAAATGTTTCCTCATTTAAATCTCATTTAATTTTCCTTTAAAAATCTAGTGTCATAACACCTGGTGCAAACAGGTCCAGTACTGATAATGCTTAATTATCCAAAGTAACACCGCCCATACGTAATATAGTTACCCTGCTCATCCCTTCCATTTATATCCATTTTAGCCCCAACTCTGTCAGAGATTATGACCACTACCCCAGCCTTTCCTGGATCAGCTGAGGCATTATATATTCTGCTGTAGCTCCTCATCTTCACTGTTTCTTATTTTCAATGTATTTCTTGTAAACAATGCAATGTCAGATCCTGGTTTTTTTTTTATCCTTTCTCCTATTCATTCTTAGTCATCTGGAGAATCTTTTCATATCATTATTGATAATGCACATTTCTACCTTTTAAATCTTCCTGCTAATATCTTTTGGCCACTTCTCTATTAGATATAATCGTTACTATCCTTTGATATTTGGCACTTGTTTCAAAGACCTTTTCCCCTTTTGGGGAGGGTTTCTCTCTATTTTAGTTTCATTTATTTTATTTTTGTAAAAACTTCACTTTCAAAAAATTGGAATTATTGATTTTATCTTCTATGATCACCTCCATCCTATGAGAGGATAAGCATTTCCCCTCTGGCCAAAGAAACACAAATTATTCCTTTCTTTTGGTGTTTTTTTTCCCTTTAATGATATTGGCTTTTATGTTTGTATCATGTATCCATTTTGATTTTTTATGATATATTGTGCTATTTGTTTATATAAAATGAAAGAATGAATGATACTATGAAGTGTTAAATGGATATAATATTATCAATCTATTGATAAAATTCAGAATTAATTCACATCAAAGTTATATTTATGAGTATATACATATATATACTTTTGCTTGAATTCCTAGTAAATTATACAACCAAGAATACATGATTGAAATCAAACATTCTAAATATAATTCATAGGATTATAGATATATGTCTAACAGGGACCTTAATGGTTGAGACCAACAGACTCATTTTATTTTTTTTAAAACTTTTTTTTTAAACCCTTGTACTTCGGTGTATTGGCTCCTAGGTGGAAGAGTGGTAAGGGTGGGCAATGGAGGTCAAGTGACTTGCCCAGGGTCACACAGCTGGGAAGTGTCTGAGGCCGGATTCGAACCTAGGACCTCCTGTCTCTAGGCCTGACTCTCAATCCACTGAGCTACCCAGTTGCCCCCCCAACAGACTCAATTTATAAATAAACTGAGGGCCAGAGAAGTTAGGTGACTTATTCAAGGTAATAGCAAAGGCAAAGAAAACATGTTTTGAAGCCAAAAGATCTAGGTTTAAGTCCCAGACATGACAATTTACTAATTATGTTGTCTCCATTTTCTCATCTGTAAAATAAAAAGTTTAGGCTATTGTACCATAAGAAGTGACAAACAAAACGATCAGAAAAAAAACTCTGAAGGATTTTTATGAAGTGTTGCAAACTGAAGTAAGCAGAACCTGGAGAACACTGCACATATTAACAGCAATAAAATACAATTCATGATTTAATTATTATCAGAAATACAAAGATCCAGAACAATTCCAAAAGACTCCTAATTTTAAAAAAAAAAGGTTATTCACAACCACAGAAAGAACTGATGAAGTCTGAATTCATATTGAAACATTCTGTTTTTCACTTTATTTTCTCCCTTAATTTTATTTCTAGTATAAGGGATCTTTCTTGTTTCCCAATATGACAGAGAAATTTATTTTATATCATAATAATTATATAATAATATATACATATATAACCTACATGCAAGCCTTCTTTTTGGAGAAAGGGAAGATATGGGAGGAAGGGAAAACATTTTTAATTTTATTAATTTCTTGTTGAATAGGAGGGTTTTGGAAAGAGGTAGGATTAGGAGGCAGTGAGTTGTTTCAGTGGATTGAGAGCCATGCCGAGACACAGGAAGTCCTGGGTTCAATTATGGCCTCAGACATTTCATGACTGTATGACCCAGGACAAGTCACTGTAAGTTAAACCCCATTTCCTAACCCATACTGCTCTTCTGTCTTAGATTCAGTACTCAGTATTGATTGTAAGGCAGAAGGGAAGATTTGAGGTTTTTTTGTAAGTAGGACTAATGATAATCATATCAAAAAAGAAAGAAACAAACTGTTGAATATTTTAAAAATACAAATAAGAGAAGCAAAAGAAAATGCAGAATAGGACCCAGAAGCAAAGTAATGTTGGAACTAATGTCATATTTAAGTATATATATATAATATAAACTTATATATGTATATATGTGTGTGTGTATATATACAAACACATTTATATATTCATTAAAGCTATATATAAAGGAGATTCACATTTTTTATTAAAAAGTGTAGTAACATGCAATCTAGATTCAAAAAATTTTTAACTTGTAAAAAATGTTTAGACTTAATGGTCTTAGATATCCGTTCAAACTCTAGATCTTTGAAATAAACATCAAAGCTAGGATTTGAATGTAACTTACATGATTACAAATCAAATGCTTTTTCTCACTCTCCAGTCTCACTCACTGATTTTAAAATTACCTGCACATTTCTGCTATGTTTGATTAAACTGGGCTTTCATGCATTNAATAGGACCCAGAAGCAAAGTAATGTTGGAACTAATGTCATATTTAAGTATATATATATAATATAAACTTATATATATATATATGTGTGTGTGTATATATACAAACATATTTATATATTCATTAAAGCTATATATAAAGGAGATTCACATTTTTTATTAAAAAGTGTAGTAACATGCAATCTAGATTCAAAAAATTTTTAACTTGTAAAAAATGTTTAGACTTAATGGTCTTAGATATCCGTTCAAACTCTAGATCTTTGAAATAAACATCAAAGCTAGGATTTGAATGTAACTTACATGATTACAAATCAAATGCTTTTTCTCACTCTCCAGTCTCACTCACTGATTTTAAAATTACCTGCACATTTCTGCTATGTTTGATTAAACTGGGCTTTCATGCATTTACTATTTTTTAATTATGTGTTTCTACTTAAATAGAAACTCACCTCCTTACTTTTACATAAGCAGGCAAACATTTTGGCTGAATTTCAAAAAGGCTCAAATCCATAATCCTATCTGGGAGATAGTATAAAATAAAATATGAGTATAATTATAGACATTTTTGACACCACAGATTGCTTTTCTGATTATTCAATTATGAGTTCAGTAAAAAAAAGATTCAAATAAATGTTTTGAAAGATGTGAAACACATAATTTCTCAAAATGAAAAAAAAATTCTATACTCAAATCAATCATCTGTGTTAATGCAGTTTACCAAGGTCATGTCTCATAAGCACTAATGTAATGGACAGACATTTCACTCAGAATATTTTTGTGATACTAAAGATGCTAGAATCATCTAGCTGTCCTTGCTCATTTTTTTCTGGCTAGGCTGCATGTGAGCATTGATTAAATGAATGATAAGGTCCCTGATAGATCGATTTTTTCACATTTTTAATTTAGGAGGTAAAACTTTCTATCACAGTTGAAGTAGAAAATTATGGCTAGGATAATAGAGGTCTGATTCCAGTGGAAGTTAAAGAGGAAAAAGTTGCCCCTCAAATGTCAAGACACCTTGTGGTCCAAGATGATTAAAACTAAACTGTTTGCTATATGAATCCCAAGGTGCTGCTATATCTCAGCTTCCATGACATTTAGCCAGTGACTTTTCATAGCTTGTTAATAATGTATGGCTGTCCCAGTATAAATTTGCTGGGACAGAATTGTCCTGTTAGAGTGGAACAGTTAACAAGATTTATTCTTGACAGAAAATGGAGATTCAAAAAAGTACAAAAAAAAAATCAAGACTAATGTCAAAAGAAATTGTGCCTGTGCCAAATGATTTTAACTCTGGACAATAGCAATCCAGTAGGGTTTTATTTTCATCATTTTGTCCAATGTAAGAATGATTTAGCACCAGATAAATTTTCTGAACATGCCCCTCTTGATCAAAGTTAGTACATTTATAGGTAGGTATAGACGTGTTTGAATGTATGTGTATATGCAGTATATATTTAAAAACATTTATTTCCAAGGAATTATGAATGGAAGTTCAGGAGAATTACTTTGATGTAAATTCTATCTATTGCAGAAAATTGTTTCAACCAATTAGTTTATTCACTGGATGCCAAATGTTGGCTATGTTTAAGTAAGTCTGTTTCTAAAATTTGTTCCTAAACTTGACAGGCTCACAAATTATTCATAAGTAGTGAAATGTCACTAGATAGATGCAGACACATTAAAAATGGTTATTAAGTAAAAAGGACAAAATGAAAGAATGCTATTTTAGAAAATAATATGACATAATGGTAGGAAACAATTTCACATTTGGTTAGTAAAAAAATCTTCCTTGTTTCCCTTGGAATAGGAGGAATTAATATAAAAATACTTATCAAACAAAGGATCTAGATAAGCATGTTTTTAATATGAACTGTAACATTTTCCATACCCTGGCATGAAAAGATATTTTTACTAAGTTCCTCAAAGATAAAAATACAAAAATTTTTGATGAGTTAATAAGGTGAAGTGAGAAGAGCTGAATTTTCATAGGTTAAGAAAGTGAATCTGTTAGAAGTAGAAAGAATTCCAATAAAATCTGACCACTGCATCATTTTTCTGTCCTTATCATTAAAGAAGTTCTGTATAATATTCAGAATCTTAATATTTTGAATAAGGGAGATATAGATACTGTGAAAATTAGGGCAAGAAAATGGGGCAAACAAGGGCATGAAAACGAGAAATTCAACTGAGACTAAAAAGGAATAATACTCTCTCAGGTCACTGACTTCTTGTCTATATCTACACTATATCCAGGTATATATCTTGTCTAGTTGACTTTTTTCCCTCTTTCCCCTGAATAAATACTTCAGATTATCTCCTAACCATATTTGAGATGTCTCTTCATCCTAAGGATATATCCCAGTTACCTCTAATTTGGATTTAATAATTGAAAGGATGTGAAATAGACTAATGTATAGCAAAGCCTGATGATTAGGCAATATCCATAAGATCGAATTATGTCATTTTAAATCATTTGAAAAAGTTGGTGGTAAGAAGTTTTCAATAAAATAACTTTAAATTTAAAATGTTTAAGCATCCAAAGTGTAAAGATGAGCTCACTATAATCACATATCTTTCTTCTCTTAGTAGAATGTCCCTGGATGGGTAATGCTCTAGAGCAGTGATGGGCAAACTACACCCACAGGCCAGATACGGCCCCCTGAAATGTTCTATCCCACCCGTGACATTATTCCTAATCTGTTGAATACAATGAGTAGGATACAATACAATGAAACTTCGAAAGAGTTGCTTTAGAAACATGATGACAGATGAGCATTTCCTTTCCTTTGGTCCCCTCTTTAAAAAGTTTGCCCATCACTGTAAATCTAGAATATCCCTTATTTTAAGGTTTTAAAACCTATTATTGAAGTGGAGATTAGGGAATTTCCCAAATAGGCTTGTTTAATTAAAGATCTCATATGAAGAGTATCATAAGTGATTGCTCTGAGAAGTAACAGAAGTTAATTCAAGGCATGAATTAAGTGCAAATGTTTAGTTCCTCTAGTTAGCACAATTATGAGGAAAGCTAATGAAAGTTTTAACTATGTAAAGTTGAGTTAATAGCTTTTAAAGTTAATTCAAATTAAAAGTTATCTTCTCTGCTTTTTATATAGTGAAAAAAGTTTGCTTAAATGGAGAATGACTTATTGACTTATTAAAAGATAAATTAGTTCATGAGAAATTCTTGAAACTCAGAAATATTTATTAACATTATTTTCAAAAGAATTTCCATGAGTCAATATGATTATAAAGAAAGATTTCTAACTAGCACTCTGGAGAGGTACTGTCAGTCAGTGTCAACTATACAGAAATTAAGAAAGTACAATTAATTGACTCAGAGTTAAGCATTTTATGCAAGAAAATGAAGAAGTAGGATAATAAAATGAAAAGAACATGGAGCTCTGAAATCCTTGCAGTACAGCTTGACCATGAATAATATACATGATCTCTTTGGCCTTCAGTTTCCTTCATCTAAAATTAGAGTGATATAATAAAACCTATATAAGGCTCCCTACCTTTAAGGCTTCCTGGATTCCATAAGTGGCATTTTTTCCTCTTGTTCCAGTCACCTTCTTCCATCCATTTACAAACACATAGCATTTGTCTTTCTTTTTCCATCCCAGGAGGGCTTCTTAGCATCCCTGAGGATATAATCCACTGAATTTCAAGAATAATCTCAAGCCTCCCACATTACTCTATAGCACTTGACTTATGCCTAACTGCATATCACCTTCTCCACATATATGTCATCTGTTCTCCTCTGCCATTGATACCACCTTGGTTCTGGTCCACATCACTTTATGCCTAGAATAAAACTATTTATTCCCAATTGCTCTCCGTTCCTCAAGTCTCTCTGAATTACAGACCTTCTTCTATTTACCTTCCAAATATTTCTTTCTAACATTTCAGGCCTTTAAGCAAATGTCTCTAACTGTAATGGTTGAAAAGGGAATTTGATTGGGTAAATATTAAAAGGTTGGTTGCCAGGAAATTGAGCAATTATCAGTCTCCAATTAAAGATTAAATTCAAGTTTAAATGACTTTTATGGAAAGTTATTTACAAATGAGAAAAGGAAGTAGAAATAAGGAAATAAGAGAGAGGATAAGATAGGATAAATAATCTAACATAGTAGGTAATTTGCTCTGATCTCCTAGTTCAATCCAGGTAGATCTAATTAACCCTCAGCCAAGGGAAATCTGGCCTTGATTTCAAGGCCAGAAAGCCAGAGGCCTAAAGGGCCTTGAAGGCGAAAGAAGCAAAAGCTTCAGCCACAAAGTCTCTATTAAAAGGAAGTTTCTTAAGAGAAGTTCAGGAAGATTCAGTCTTAATACTCACCATGTGGAACAGTCTCACTAGCTCCAGATGTTCTCTGAGTCTGGTCATGAATCAGAAGAGCTCCTTCAGGTCCCTTTCATGAACCAGAAGAGAGAGCCCAGCTGATTGAAGTCTCTTTTTAAAGGGGCCTCTTTTGCATCACTTTCTGTGGCCTCCTCTTAGTTTACATGTCCAGTCACAACAGATGTTTTTCTTAGGACTGCCCCAAAGGCAGTCAGTAAATTCTGATTTGTTACTCTAGTACATGTGGGTTACAGACCACCCAGCTTGTGAGTTAAATGGAGATGTTTTCACCTTTGGTGATTAAATCTAAAGATGGGCAAGGTAGATTTAATCTCATTATCACAATCCCCACCTGTTGATCATTTGACATAATCATCTTGTACCCCTAAAATTCTAACTATAATAGTTATACAATAATTTTATTTCTTATATAAAAAGGCTTAATTTCTCAAATATTTAGAAAACTGAAAGAAATTTATAAAAATGCAAAGCATTCCCAAATTGACAAATGGTCAAAAGATATGAATATGCAATTCTTAGATGAAGAAATTGGAACTGTCCTTAATCATGTGAAAAAAAATGCTCCAAAGTACTATTAGTTGGATAAATGCAAACTAAAACAACTCTGAGGTACCATACTTCATACCTAATAGACTAGCTAATATGACAAAAAAGGAAAATGATAAATCTTGTGAGGGATGTGGAAAAATAGGGACCCTAATACAGCTGTTAGAGCTGCAAACTGATGCAACATTTTGGAGAGCAGTCTGGAATCATGCCTTAAGGGCTATAAAACTGCCCATACACTTTGATCCAATAATACTATTATTAGGTCGATTTCCCTAAGAGATAAAAAGATCTGGGAAAAGGACTAACTCGTACAGAAATATTTATAACAGCTCATTGTGTGGTGTCAAAAACTGGAAACTGAAGGGATATCCATCAATTGCAAAATAGTTGAACAAGTTACCATATATGATTATAATGGAATACTATTGTGCCATACGAAATGAGAAAAAAAAATCATGAAAAAACCTGGAAAGATTTAGACAAAGTGATGCAAAGTGAGGTAAGTAGAAGCAAGAGAACACTGTAAACTCTAATAACAATAATGTATGATTATCAGCCATGAAGGACTTAACCATTATCAGTAAGGCAAGAATCCAGGGCAACTCCTAAGGACTCAGGATGAAAAAGACCATTTGCTGCCATAGAAGGAATAGACAGAATCTGAATGCAGACTGAAGCACACCATTCTTCACTTTATTTCCTCCTTGAATTTTTCTCTAGTAAAATCAATCTGTGTCTTCCTTTACAGCATGACCAATATGGAAACATAGATTTTATGATAACACATGTATACTCTATATCATATAAACTTCCTTCTTGGCTAGGGAGGAGGAATGGATGGGACGGAGAGAACATTGCAAAATGCCAAAAAATTAGTATTAAGATGATATCAACATTCATTCTGGAATAAGTAAAAATAATAAAAAATAAAATGTGGACCCCCTTTCCCAACTAAGTAAACTCAAATGGCTTCTTCTTATTCTTTCCATCAAATGTGAAATCCTCTGTTTGGGTGTTAAAGCCTTTAATAATATGTCTACTTCCCACCTTTCCAGTTTTCTTGTACCTTACTACTTCTTCTGTACTCTGAAATCTAATACAGGTCTCCTTGGTATTCCTCACACATAGCACTCCATTTCCTGAATTCAGGCATTTTATTTAGCCATTTCTAACTTAAAATTATATATATATAGGCAGGAAGGGACATCAAGGTGGCTCAGTGGATTGAGAGCCCAGCCTAGAGATGGGAGGTTCCAGGTTCAAATGTGATCTCAGGTACTTCTTAATTGTGTGACAATTAGGCAAGTTACTTAATTCCCATTGCCTAGCCCTTAATGCTCTTCTTTGGAATCAATACAAAATATTGATTCTAAGATAGGAAGCAAGAGTTTTAAAAAAAAAGCCAGCATGTATGCTTAGTGTCACTATAATGACTGTTGAACCAGAATAGATTTCTCCAAAAAGACAAGCTCAAATATTAGTCAGAAGGTATGTTTAAAATCAATCAAATAGTTTATGGGTTCATGTAAGGTTAGAATCATAAGGCATTAAGAGTAAGTGCATATCCAACCAATCTCACATTACAGTTCAATCAATCAATAAGGAGGCATATTAAGCACTATGTGCCAGGCATTGTTTTAAGTGCCAGAGATGCAGAAAAAGGTAAAACAAGTGCATGCTCTTCAGAGTAGGAAGAGGAATGCTATAAGAGATTTGAGGAAAGAAGAAGGTTTAAAAGAGCTATTTTTGTTGAGTGGAAAAAATCAGGAAAACCTGCTTGGGTAACTCCCACTTAAATGAGAAGACGTTGATGAAGTACAAAAAGTTTGGAGAGATTCAATATGAGAATGTTGCATACCAGGTGATAAGTTTGTTTAAAACAACTGATTTTTAAAATTCCAATACCTAATGAAATTTTGGTTTTATCATTCAAGTACCTATATATGTATATTATGTACATAATATAAATATATATACAAAGTCAATAACTGCTTTCATGTCTTGAAGAATTATACTTTTGTTACATTTTCCAACAGGAAAGAGCACTGGTTATTGAAACTTCCATTGAGAAACAATTCCCATTCATGAAGAGGACAGGAGTCAAAACAAACAGTATTTATGTGTATTAGAAGGTGTACTCCCTCTCCTAAGAGCTGTTGGTTCAGACAGTCAGCAAACATATGGGGCATCCAAAGGGAGATTTTGAGAGCAGCTCCAGTGAGAAAAGAGTTGGCATTTTGTTTAGTATCTGGCAAGAGGTCTGTGGCATTCCCTGAATGTACACAGCAGTTGTACTGGGTAAAATATACAAAATCACTAGTCGTTTGACCTTCAGTTTAAAAAATTTCATTAAGGAAGATGGAAGATATTTTTTTCTTTTTCTTTCCCCCCTATTTCCTGATGTTTGAACTGAGATTTTATATATTATTATTTCTGTCAAGAAGCAGAAAAATAAATAATTGATGATTATTGTCTTTCAATAGAGACAACTGAAAAGCACTTTACCTTTAGCTAGAGCTAATTCCCCTCCTTTTCTATTTGACTCTAACCAGTTGAAGTTAGGTCATTCAGTCTACCAATCAATAAAGATATGTGTGGAGACTATGTGTTAAGCAGGAGATAGATAATTAAATGGCACTTTACAAACACTACTTGTAAAGAAGTACTGGGAAATACCACACGTAAAATATAAACATGTACAATATATATGAAAAATTACAAAGTAAAAAATTAGGTAACAGAGTATTACATGCTGTGAAAATGAAGCAAGGAAAGGTTTCATGTACAAGGAGACAGTTGATCTGGCCTTTGACAAAATTAGGTATACCAAGAGGTAAAGGTGAGGAAAGAGAATATTCTTGCCTTTAACAACAGCATTTAAAAATACATAGGGACAGGACCTGGGGATCTCATGTGTGAGAAACAGCAAAATGTTCATTCGTGACTTAATCATGTATACTTAGAAATGGATCTTCAAGTAAATATTTCAAGACTGGCTGATGCAATATGGTTTCTTGCTTTAAAATTTCCACTGACTCAACCCACATGTGAATCAATTTCAATTATATTCAACAACATTTATTAGGTTCTTAATCAGGAATCATATTTTGCCCTAAAGGCAATAATGAATCACTGAAGATTCTTCAGTAAAGATATAGTCAAACCTGTGCCTTAAAGTAATTTTGATAGCTAGGTGAAGAATAGCTATAAGGGAAAGATAAAAGCAAGATTGACTGAGAGATTTCCAGCTGTGTGACCCTGGGTGAGTCACTTGACCCTCATTGCCTACCCTTACCACTCTTCTGCCTTGCAGCCAATAAAGAGTATTGACTCCAAGACAGAAGGTAAGGGTTTTTTAAATAAATAAATAAATGGATAAATAAACAAACAAATAAATGAATGAATGAATAAAAGATTGACTGAGAGATGATTTCAGTAAGCCAGATGAGAGGGACTCACACTGTGGTAGGGATTGTAAAGAGGGAAAAAGAGGATGTCAAGACTTTTTGACAATTCTATATCAATGCTTATTGATATATTCTTTTCACAATAGCTGAACAATACCAAATTTGTCTCTCTCAAATGAGTGTGGAAGAACTGATGTATTTATTATGTATGGAAGAATTGATGGCACCTAAAAAGCTAAAGTCTACAAGAGTCTCTAGATGAGGAAATACATAAAGAAGAAATCTGTGCTGGAGGGAATACACTTTGAAAAGTGCTAACCAGTTGTTAAGATAATTGGACCAGTTAAGATAAAATCAACCAATTGTTAAGATAATTCACAGAGGCAGTGTTAGAAAACAATAGAAAAGATAATATTTTAAAAAATAATAATCAAGAAATCAACTATGATGATTGACTCATATACTTACTTCTTCATCTCTATAAAGGCTTATTAAATTGGACAGTTTTTGAATAGGTATACCCTTGATGAAAACATGAAAAAAAAAGAGTAATTACTCCCTTGGATGTCATTTTATATGCCAATTTCTCTACTTTGGACCATTTAGTTAGATGATCTAGTGGGTAGAGTGCTGTACCTGGAATTAGGAAGTCCTGAGTTCAAATTCTATCTTAGACACTAGCTATATGACCCTAGACATGTATGTTACCTAATCTATTCCAGTCTCATTTTTCCCATCTATAAAATAATGGCACCTGCCTCTCAGGGTAAATGTGAGGTTCAAGAGAGATAACACATCTAATGTGCTATAGAAATATTAGCTACATGTAAACCTCTATATGCTTATTTTTCCACTTTTAAAAATATTGATCTTAAAAAATGTAGGCTTAAATGCATTCATTGTTATATGATTTTCATGCCTATGTTAATCTGTAAAATGTGTTGCATCCATACATTAAAATTATACATGACTAACAGATATGACTATGTAGAATTTTTTTTTGCTGGATTTGTGTTGAGAAGAGCCAGGATTCAAATATTAATCTGAGAAAAGGAAGAAAAGGGAAGATTGAGCTGTGGAAAATTTGCAGTAGCTGACCTTCACAATATCAGCACTTTCCAATGTTGGGGTTGCCTTCAACCTTCAGTTAAAAATACGGAACAAGTGAGTCTTCTTGGTCTGGCCTCAATATGGTACAATTATAGAACTAGTTAGAAAGAAAAACAAAACAACAGGTGAGATTTGGGTTATTTTATTATAGTAGAACTGTATAGTGAGGTAAAAAGTAGTCCAGTCATATTGGTGATAGTAGATATATCAGTATCAATATTACCCCAATTTTTCTCACTATTTTCCTGTCTATCAGAGTAGAGATAATAAGAAACAGAAGAATGAACCTTGACATAGAACATACTAAAAAGCATTATTAATGGAAATTGCACTAAAGAAAATGCATTACTATCTGCCTAGGCTAAGCACCACTGGATTTTTCCATGTGATTTGCAGCTGAAACCTAAAATAGATATAATATAATAATAATATAGAATAGAATAGAGTTATCTATTACCTATTAGAATACTACTTATTAGAATGTGATCTTAAAAGCTGGAATTATCTTTGTTTTCTACTTCTATACTTATTAACATATGATTTTTGATTCATTCATCAAAACTATGAGACTGTTTTGATGATTAAGTATTAATAATTAAAAACAGAACAAAATATTAAGTACTATGTGTATGGGAATGTGCTAAGCCCTGGGTTTACAAAGAGAAAAGGAAGAGAGTCTAGATCTGACAGAAAAGGCTGTGAAGTTAGAAACCTTACTTGAGCAATTCATATAATATCTGGTGCAATCTCATTCTGGTCATATATTGAAGGATATTTTTATTTATTTTACTTTCATCTTTATGTCTCCAAGTACCTGACACATCCCTTTCACATAGTTATACATTCGCTCACTGGCATTCTTAGACTGCAATGGTCAGCAACCTTTTTGGCCGTGATAGCCATAAACGCCTGCAGAAGGAGGAGGATGGAGGCAGAAGGCACTGGAATATGGGGCGGGGGCTGAAGGGCCCCCTGGGGCACATCCTGGGGCTCTGCCTGGACTGGCCAGTCTGGAGGTGGAGACAGATATGGCTCGAGAGCCATACATTGCCAACCCCCATCTTAGAGGCTAGTTCCCCAGAATTTTTGGATAACAATGTGGCGGATTGCTGGTGGCTCACAGACTTTCAAAGAAGGGTGGGATTAAATAAACTGATCATGTCAGTAGGGGTTATTTATGCTTTCTAAAATGGAACAACTTGAAATTGCCACAACTCGAGGGAAATTTTTTCCCTCCTGTTTGGATGATAGACAGCTGGGTCACTTATTATCAAGGAGTCCTAAGAGGTTCAGTTGGGATTGATTGGTGACTTCAATATTTTCTGGTCACAGTATCATTTGTATTTATCTAAGGGAGTGGGTGAGAGCATAATCTGTACTCCAAGGTAAGACATTTGCTCACTGATTCTAGGGACCTGAAACAGACAATGGAAAAAATTGAAACAGCTGAAAGAGAGAGCACATGTCATTTCCCATTGGTTAAACTGGTTTAATTTTCTGGCAATTAGAAGGACTATAGATTTTTATGTTCTCACTCAACTATTACAGGGTGCTAGATTCCCACTGAGTGTGGCTTATGAACCTCAAATATCTCCTTACCTGCCAGCAACATCCCCCTCCCAGATTTCATGATCCTTTTTGTGGGCTGATTACAGTGAAAACAACTTGAAGCTAATGAAGAGTCAATAACATCATCCCCATACATACAGGGCAGCACATGCCACTTGGTATAATGGATAACTTAATGAAAGAATAAACTCTGTTTGAAATTTAGTCACAAATGAGAACTCATTTCTGAACCATCAAATTTCCTGTGAGACCTGCTGGTCAGAAATTCATTAGCTAATTATAAAACCAAATTGTGTTACTTAGAATGACAGTTATGCTACTCTGTAGAGAACTAAGTGTTCTCTTCATCCATATGGTCCATTGTACAAAGAAGTGACCCATTTTTTTTTACTCATTTTATTATTGGTATCAGTACTAATATTCTTCTCCTCAAACATTGCTCTTTTTGCTGATATTGTATTCTCCATTTATTTTCATTCCAGGAATATATTTTAACAAGATATTTCTCATGGTATACAGTTCAGTGAGTGCTGGATTCAGAGTTAAATGATGCCTAGATTCGAATCCCACCCCTGAGAAGCACTTGCTTCTTGGTTATGGACAAACTATTTGATTTCTCTAAGCCTCAGTCTCTTCATCTGTTTTATTATTCTGTTGATGTTCTATTATTCTACCTCACAGGGTTTTTGTGAAGTATCAAATTAGAGAATTTTATGAAGTACATTGTAAAGTTTCAAATGATTTATGATTGGCAGCTATTTTTATTATTATTATTTCACTTAATGAATAGTAGGAATGTAAAGTAATATGTTGTTTGCAAGTTGCTGGAAAGTAAGTGGCACAGTCGATATATAGCATAGGCTGTGGAGTCAGGAGGAACTGAGTTCAAATGTGGTCTTTGGTGCTGATTACCTTTGGAACCTTTGGCAAGCTACTTGTCTCTCTATGCCTCAATTTCCTCACTTGTAGGGGATACAAATAAAATCTTCTCTGGATTGTTATAAAGCTAAAAGTGTTAATGTTTTAAAAATATTTAACAATCTTTAAAGGGTTATATAAATGTTAGCTATTATTATCATTTTTATTATTAATTTTATTATTAGTTATTGTTAATTTTATTATTAGTCTCATTTTTATCCATTTATGAATATTGAATATTGAAAATAGAAAGTAAGAGTTCATGGTAGGACAAGCTCTATATTCTTTCAGTAAATATTACTGGACATTTTTGAACTGAAAAAATCTAAATAATTGTCAGTAATTTATTTTTTAACTAGGGTGGCTGGAAAGGAAATTCAAATTTTGTATACTGTCAACATATCTATTAGACATCTTTATTGTTATAATCACAAGGGTCCTGTCACCTTTATGACTATCTCTTATGAAACTTTGAAATAACCTTCACCGAGAGAAATAAACCAGGCAGTGATCCAACAAGCCATTATATGTTATTAAGTTTATTATGCTTGTGAGTAATAGTACTACTTAGCATTTATAAAGAAGCTTTCCTATGAGTATCTCAAGCTTACAAACATCTGGAAATAAGAACAATTATATGCTTCTTGTAGGATGAGTAATACCAGAAAAGAAAGGTTAAGGGCCTCTTGAAATGACTCAATGTCATTTGCTAAGGTAATTGCAGTCACTTAAATGTCTCTAAGTAGACAATCTGTCAGGTGTCTCAGAACTCTTGGGTTCTCTAATTTTTGTTTTTAAATACTGTTTGGCATTAAACAATGAGTTATACAACAAATTAAACATTTAACAATAAACATGCCAATAGAGAATTAAGCATTCAACAATAAATATACCAATTATTTTTGCACATATCAAATCCTTTCATATTTTATTTATGTATTCATTTTGAAGATTCTCTACCTTTCAAATTTTGAGTTCAGATTCTTTCCCTCCTTCCCACCCCTTCCCCACTCACTGAGGAGGTAAGCAAAATAATATCAATTTTACTGTGAAATCATATAAAATATTTCCATGTTAGCCATATCACAAAAAAATAAACTGAGTAAGTTATACTTCAATTTTCATTCAAGGAATGCATCAATTCCCATCAGTTCCATAGGTGGAACACATTTTTTCATCATGTGTCCTTTAGAATTATCTTGGATTATTGTATTGATCAGAGTAGCTAAGAATTTTGTACTTGATCATCACTCAACATTATTTTTACTGTGAACAATGATTGTCTGATTTTTCTAACTTTTCTTGGCATCAGTTTATATGGATCTCTTCAAGGATTTTTTCTGAAACTACCTCCCCCCAATAGCACACTACTACTCTACCACAATCGTATGCCAAAACTTATTCAGCCATTCCTCATTTGATGAGCATACCTTCAATTTATAATTCTTTGTTACCACAAAAAGAACTACTGTAAATATTTTTGTACCTATTGATTCTTTTGCTTTTATGTCTTTTGGTGATAGAAAACTAGTAGGATATTGCTGATTCAAAGTGTCTATACAGTTTTATGGGCCTTTTTCCAGTTTACTCTCCAGAACCATTGGGCCAGCTAACTACTTTGCCAAGAGTTCATTGGCATACCGATTTTTACCTCATCATTTCTGATAAATGTGAATTGGTACCTCAGAGTTGTCCTATTTGTTTTTCTTTATTCAGAAATAATTTAGAGCTCTTTTTCCTATAATTATAGAATAGCTTTGGTTTCTTCTTCTGAAAATTACCCATTTATATCCTTTGAACATTTATTAATTGGAGAATCGCTCTCCTTTTTCATAAATTTTATTTCATTTCCTATATATTTGAGAAATGAGGTCTTTATCAGAGAAACTTGCTGTAATTTTTTTTATATTAGTTAACTATCTATGGTAACTTTTAACAAAGTGTAGTTTCCCTGAGGACCTCTTTTAATGAGTTCTATTTTAATTTTTCTTTGTCTGATATAATGATTGCTATCCCTGCCTTTTTTTTTATTTCATCTGAAGCATAATAGATTCTGCTCCAGCTTTTAATTCTGTGTGTGTGTGTCTGTGTGTGTGTGTGCACGTTTCTCTTTTAAATGTGTCTCATGTACACAATATTTTTTGGATTCTGGTTTCTTATCCATTCTGTTATCTGCTTCCATTTTGTGGGTTTCTCATTCTTACTTTTTTTCCTTTCATCATTCTCTTCCTTTTTTAATCCTATCCTTTCTCAAAAGTCTATTTTGCTTCTGACTACTGCCTCCTTTACACTTTTGCAGCCACAATGCTAGTGCTTCTCTGGCTTTGGAACTGTAACCAAGTCCCCTTCTCCCTTAGGCCCAATCACAAATACTTCATCCTGAAACAGCAACACAGAATAGTTTATGAGTAATCTAGTTGCCAATCATTGCCAGCTACACCAGGGGCAAGTACGAGGTTTCCCGTAATTTCTTTCCAGTAATTGTCTGATATCCTTATAATGTCTGGGCTGAGAGCTCCCAAAGCTGCTGCTTTTGCTGCTGGGATGCCTCCAAGGTCCAGGTCCAGTGTTTTTGCTGCTCACTCCAGTGATATAGGACTCTCCTATGAACCTCCTAAGTTGTATTAGGGTGAATAAATATCTCCTGCAGATTTTTGGTTGGCTTCATTGCACCAAAATTTGGTTTGAAGAGTTATTTTAAAGTTGTTTGGAAGGAAAGAGCTGGAAGAGTCCCAACCCTTACTCTACCATCTTAACTCCACCTCTATTTCTTCACTATTTCTTTTCAGGGTAGGGGATGTTTGGGTCAGTTATTTATATAGACTGCATCACTTCTGGAATTTATATAGGAGCCATAACTGTGAAACAGACAAAGCACTTTATAAGTGCTTCTAGATGGTTATGATTTACTATTCTAAAAATTGAGATTTCTTGAGTTTTAAATACAAGTAAATGACACAATAGAAAGCACAATGAATCTAGGGTTGAGAAGACCTACGTTTAGATGTAGTGTCAGGTACTTAATTAACTGAGTGATTATGGGAATTACTTTAGTTCCCTTATCTATAAAATAGAGATAAAAATAGCACCCTTGGGGGCAGCTGGGTAGCTCAGTAGAGTGAGAGTCAGGCCTAGAGACAGGAGGTCCTAGGTTCAAACCCGGCCTCAGCCACTTCCCAGCTGTGTGACCCTGGGCAAGTCACTTGACCCCCATTGCCCACCCTTACCAATCTTCCACCTATGAGACAATACACCGAATACAAGGGTTAAAAAAAAATAGCACCCTTCTCATAGTGATGTAAAGAGATTAAGTGAGGTAATATCTATAAAAGCAATTTCTAAAGCACTATATAAATGCTAGCTAATATTATGCTATTATTAATTTTGAATCAGCAATGCCAAACCTCTGAACATTGAGTTTCTCTCAAACATGGGTTTGGAATTTTTTTTAAATTTTGCTAGTTCTAGGGGGCAGCTGGGTAGCTCAGTGGAGTGAGAGTCAGGCCTAGAGACAGGAGGTCCTAGGTTCAAACCCGGTCTCAGCCACTTCCCAGCTGTGTGACCCTGGGCAAGTCACTTGACCCCCATTACCCACCCTTACCAATCTTCCACCTATGAGACAATACACCGAAGTACAAGGGTTTAAAAAAATTTTGCTAGTTCTATATTAAAAATAGCTTCATTATTAGCTCTATTTATTTTATTTTGTGCATTTAAAAATATTCTGAGCATTTGTAGAATTTAACCACCTGAAATAGGGGTCCATGATTTAAAAAAAGAACAGGTCAAGAACTTCTCTATTCATTTTTTAAAGAGGAGAACCTTTGAGAAACCATCAATATAGAAAGAGGCTGATCTTATTTTTTCCCATTTTGAGATTTATAAATTCTCTTCTTGAGAAAAAGTATTTTTTTACTTCTGAGTTAAGATGGCCACAGCAAAGATCTTTTTCTCGTCATAAGTGACTAATATAAAGCACCTTAAAAGGACAAAAATCAAAATGAGATGAGCATAGGGGCTCTACCATAAGGCACAGCCTTGAAGTTAGGCAGGTTGGGGGCATTTCCATGCCATAAGGGAGTAAAATTACAACTACCAAAGCCTGAGCTAGTGACCCCTCCCCTACTCCACCTATTGTGCCAGAGTCAGAGCAACTGTGGGGAAATCTCTAGGCTCTCTGTGGCTGACTGAGGACACCACAGATTTACCCTTGAGGGCAGGGAGACTTGGGACTCCAGGTCGCTGAGGAACTTGGAGTTTGGAAGCAGAAATAGGGCAAAATGAGGCTAGGTACTGCAGATACAAAAGAGACTGAAAAATAGCCTTAGGCCAAAAACCACTCTGTAGCTCTGTTCAGAGTGATGTGCGTACCCTCCTCCCTCAGATTTCTGGATGGGAAAGGAAGAAAAAAAATTAATATAGAAATGGCTTCCAACACCTAAGAACTACAATCTACAACTATCAAAAAAAAAAAAAAAAAAAAAAAGGAAAAAGACTCTGACCCTTGATAATTTCTATGGAGAAAAACAGCAGACTAAAGAGGAGACAGCAGAGAGTGCCAAACAAGGAAACACATCCAAACATCCCATAAAAATATGGAAACTGGTTACAAGCTCCCAAAGAACTCAAATTTAATAGACCTTAAAGAAAAATAAGAGGGGAATGAGAAGGGAGGCGGTGAGAAGGAAAGTAAAATAAGCATGGGGATTAGGGGGACTGATTAAAAGCAAAACACTGGTATAGAAGGAAAAAGTGAAAGAAGAAAGGGCAAGACTAGGAGAGGAAATCCAAATTATAGGGAATACACAAGTGGTAATCATAAATCTGAATGTGAATGGAATGAACTCACCAATAAAAGAAAACCAAATAGAAGAGTGGTTTAGAAACCAAAATCTAGCCATATGTCGTCTACAAGAAACATGCCTGAGACAGATAGACACAAACACAGGGTAAAGGTAAGAGACTGGAACAAATTCTATTGGGCATCAACTGAGAAAAAGAAGGCAGGAGTAGCAATTATGATATCTGACAAAACCAAAGTAAAAATAGATCTGATTAAAAGAGATTAGGAAGGTAATTACATCCTGATTTTTAAAAAAGTATAGACAATGAATAATATCAGTATGCTACACATATGCACCAAATGATATAGCATCGAGATTTTTAAAGGAGAAACTATTGGAGCTTAAGGAGGAAATAGATAGTAAAACTAGACTAGTGGAAGACCTGAACCTTCCTCTATCAGATCTAAATAAATCAAACCAAAAAATAAATAAGAAAAAAGGTGAGAGAGATGAATGAAATCTTAGAAAAAATAGAGTTAATAGATATATGGAGAAAAACAAATAGGTACAAAAAGAAATGAATGGCTTTTATTATTCTCAATTTAGGGGTTGGGGAAAGGGGTGAAGGGCAGAGGGTTTTGAGGTGCCCTCTTCTCTATTTCTATGGGGTCCATCACTCGGATGGGAAACTTTGGGGTTCCCACTCCCAAGCTTCTTCCTTCTATTTCTATTTCTATCCTTTCTGTAATTGTAAATTAGACTGGAATGTGTCTCTCAGCAAGATTGGGTAACAGGGGAAGGAGACTAAGGATTGCTCCCAAAATGGAGTCTAAAAACATAGGTTACTAAATGATTGAAGTCTTGCTGGGTGAGATGCGATGGAATCTTTGACCAGGGTTTCAATGTACAAAGAAAGATGCTCCAGAAGCTCTCAGGACTGGATTCGAGCTGAGATGTCCTCCTCCTCTCTCCTCACAGTTGTTGTCCCTCCAAAGACCTCTCCTCTCCTTCTTCCTCCAAGCAACTCCCAGAATTCTTTCTCTGTTCTCAATTGCCAGTAACTGTCACCAACTGTCAACCACTCCTTCTCAGGCTTCTTTTTTCCCAACCCCTTGTACAAATCCCATCCTTATAATCAACATCTCATACCCTACCCCAAAATAAATTCAGAATGGGTGAATGACTTGAATATAAAGAAAGAAATTATAAGTAAATTAGATGAACATAGAAGAGTATACATGTCAGATCTATGGGAAAGGAAAGCTTTTAAGACCATGCAAGAGATAGAGAATATTACTAAATATAAATAATTTTGATTACATTAAATTAAAAAAGGTTTTATACAAATAAAACAAATACAGCCAAAATTAGAAGGGAAGCAACAAATTGGGAAAAAAATCTTTATAACAAAAAACTCTGACAGAAGTCTAATTACTCAAATCTATAAGGAGCTAAATAATTGTACGAGAAAGCAAGCCATTCTGCAATTGATAAATGGGCAAGGGACATGAATAGACAAGTTTCAGATAAAGAAATCAAAACCATCAATAAGCACATGAAAAAGTGTTCTAAATCTCTTATTATTAGAGAAATGCAAATCAACACAATGCTGAGGTACCACTTCACACCTAGCAGATAGGCTAATAGGATAGTGAAGGAAAGTAATAAATGTTGAATGGGATGTGGCAAAATTGGGACACTAATGCATTGCTGGTGGAATTGTGAATTGATCCAACCATTCTGGAAGGCAATTTGGAACTATGCCCAAAAGGCTTTAAAAGACTATCTGCTTTTTGATCCAGCCATAGCACTGCTTGGTTTATACCTCAAAGAGATAATAAAGAAAAAGACTTCTACACAAATATTTATAGCTGTGCTCTTTGTGGTGGCAAAAATTGGAAAATGAGAGAATGTCCTTCAATTGGGGAATGGCTGAACAAATTGTGGTATCTGTTGGTGATTAAATACCATTGTGCTAAGAGGAATAATGAACTAGAGGAATTCCATGTGAACAGGGACAACCTCCAGGAATTGATTCAGAGTGAAAGGAACAGAAGCAGGAGAGCATTGTACACTGTGGCATAATCGAATGTAATGGACTTCTCTACTAGCAACAATGCAAAGATCCAGGACAATTCTGAGGGTCTTATGAGAAAAAAACTGGAAATAGAAATAGAGAAGAAAACCAATTGCTTTATCATATGATTCACTGGGGATATGATGGTAGACTCTAAATTATTACCTTACTGCAAATATTAATAATATGGAAATAGGTCTTGATCAATGACATATGTAAAACCCAGTGGAATTGCTCATTGGGAAATCGAGGCGGGTGGCAGGAGGGGAGGAAAAGGATATGAATCATGTAGCCATGGAAAAATATTCTAATTTTTAAAAATAATAAGCAAATAGAAAAAAAGAAGAAAAGGGAAAAAATTAAGCATTCTGCTTCAAAAGCAAGGAGATTTTTTTATAGTTTTTGCTGATGAAAAATAATTGGAAATGTCTCTTGGAACTAGATTGAAGCAAACTTTTTTTTTCCATTCTGAGGAATCTGTGTTATATTCTTGAAGAAATAGGGAATCATTGAAATATTTTGATCAGGTAACTTTATAATGTTATATTGAAACTCTGGGAGCAGAGGGGCTCACCCTTGATTGACAGGTGAGGTCCATTGGATCTTGGAATGTTCCCAGGGGCCATGAGGACAGGGGAGAAAGCAGTTGGCCTAGGGCGGTATAAATTCCCTGGCATCCCTGACTTTTGGTTCCTTTCTCTTTCCTTGGACTGGAGATCTATGGATCCTCTGGTCTTTGTGGGATTGAGACTTGCTTGGCTCAACCTTGCAAGATCCTCCTGTCTTGTTCCTGATAACATTGTCCACCTGTACCCAGACCATCATTCTTCTGATTCTATTTCCCCTAGATATTAGGAATCATATCATCTATAGTTATCTAGGTTTCCCAGGGCCCAGGAGGGATCTGGGAAGTGGGCAGGAGAAGAAGTGGGTGGAAAGGGGTAGATATCCTGAAGGCTGTTTAGGCATAACATCTAGCAGAAAGAAGAAGAAGCTGAAACATCAAGCAGCAGCTTGTTTACTCTGGTTTGGCTTTGGCCAGGATGAACAGAGGAGCTAACTACCAGAATCAATTACCTGCCTACAGCTCTGAGGGTTTATTATCACCAAAGTAGTTAGGGTTTCCCAATTCCTCTATCCATTCCCAATACCCCATCTTTGCTAAATACA
>NC_058133.1:301036028-301086444 GCF_016433145.1 Gracilinanus agilis | reverse complement strand
ATATATATATATATATATATATATATATAAAGCCTTTCAAGTATCTTCCTGGATTGGTTATTTCATAGCTTCTCTGGGAAGGGAGACACACAGTCAGATTAACCGTTACCAAAGCTGATTGAGCCCAATATCATTATCCATCAACCCCAGGTGGGACCTGAAGGGATACCATCCATTGACCTGAAGGATCCTGCCTGGGCACTGTTATAAAGGAGGGAGGTGACACATCATCTAGCTAGGGGTAAGCCTCAGTTGATCTTGCCCTAGCCACCTATCTGGACTCCACTGCTGTCACACAATTACCAGTGGCAGTATCCAGTTTAGGCTATCGTCCCTCTCCATCCAAACATCTATCTACATTTTTATAACAATAATCAAACCTGTGTCTTAGTACAGTGGTAGACAAACTACGGCGCATGGGCCAGATGAGGCCCCCTGAAATGTTCTATCTGACTGCCCGATATTATTCCTAATCTGATGAATACAATGAGTAGGATACAATACAATGAAACTTTGAAAGAGTTGCCTTAGAAACAGACTGACAGATGAGCATTTCCTTTCTTTTGGTCCACTCTTTAAAAATTTTGTCCATCACTGTCTTAATAGGATTATTTGGCAGGTATCTGGAGGATGAATTAGATAGGGGTAGGAAGATTCAAAATGAGAAAAGATCAATAGCTTTAAGAGTAGTTCCCAAAAGAGGATATAGATTGAGTATGAGTGGATGGAGAGGAGGTGAAGGACCTGAGATATGTTATAGAGATAGAATTAAGAAGATTTGTTAATTGCTTGAATGGGAGTAGTGGACAATGATGAGCTGAGGAGAATTGGAGACTCCACAATCTTTCCAAGACTATAAACTTTGGAGACTGGAACAGTAGCTATGTCCTCAGAGAATATAGGGAAGTCTGAAGCACAGTTAGGGAAAGCAAGTTCCCATTTGAATATGTTGAATGAAATCCATGGATCAGTTATATGAGACTTAAATTTAGAAGAGAAAGTGATAGATGTAGATAGATGATAGATAGAAACACAGACACATACAAATTAGATAACCTTCACTATGCTAACAACCAGTGATTTCATCAATTCAGAATTTCTCTCCAAAGTTGCAAAATTCATGAATTCCTATCCATTCTATTCCCTCCTCATTCATATACCTTCAGAAGTCCAATGTATTCGGATCTTCCTGTTATTACAAAGAAACCAGTGGAATTATCCATCTATCATCCCTCACTCCTACCACATTATCTTATCTTTTCCTTTGATCATATAGTTCCTTAAATATGTTATCCCCATTCTTCTCCCAATTTCCTTATTGTTTTATATAATGTAGACATATAATACCAACATACATCATTCCCATGCCCTCTTAGCAATGTTTCTTTTTATTTCTTTGGATACAGTGATATTCTGTCTCTTGTCTCTATATAACACTGTTAAAATATTTATATAGAAAAGCTGTGTCTTTGCAGTTATTAGAAGCCTGGGTTTAGTAAAAGAGTTCTGAAATTTCCTGAAAGCAACAGAGTCCACTCTCCTCCTTCTTTTGTACTCTGGCCCCAGTTCATTGTCCATATGAATTTAGTCCAGATATGTATACTGTTGGGAAATACCCATAAGTTTCCATTTAAACGTATGTTGGATTCTGGGCAATATACATTCTTTAATAAGTTGCTTTTATTTTTTCCACATTGAAACAGACTGGACAGATTATTTGGTGTAATTACATATCTCTTTTAGGTGACTCTGCTGTGTTCTAAGACTTCATTCAGTTATATAACCATCTGTGAAGAGCAGTGGCTGGATAACTCATCATCTATTTATTATTATTTAGAAATTATTATTATTTAATTCATTATTAATATTTAATTTATTATAATTAATGAGGGATTAATTATTATTTTGGAGTTATTATCTAGGAATCTTTTCTTGACATTGACCTATATTTTGCATTGACTACTACATTGAATACATCTGGCAAAAATACATCTCCCTGTTTTATATCTTCCCTGATATGCCATTGAAAGAGTTGGGCTTTTTTGGTCTATTATAAAATTTCCAAGAAAGTATAAATGATCTTGATGTGTGGAAAAAAGATATATATTTGCTATAAGCATGCAAGGCAGAATATTGCCCTATCAAATAAAAGATACTGTAAAAATGTTATTGCTAATTGAAATCTTATTTATTCAATATTTTTGTCAGTCATCAAATTTCAAACAGATAATCCTTTATTGAATGTCCTTCAGTTTGATTTTGAATGACTCTTATTGAGTTTTCATATAGGTAATGGTCTCTGACATATACCGGCCATATGACAATGAATAAATCACATCAACTCTTAGCACCCATAGCAAATCGAAAAGATAGTAAGTTATCGAGAAAATTCTAAACTCTAGTGTTAAAAGTTTTCTTATCCAGGAGTTCCTTAAGACAATGAAATTTCATGGTAAATTTTTATGCTTATCCTATAGATGGAAGAGTAGGTATATAAGTTAATAGTGGTGATAGTGATCAGTAACCTTATTTTAGAATTAACAAAATCTAAGTTGTTTTTTCAAAATTATTATTTCTCTTCATTTGCTATCTTCCCTTCTTTTATATACCTTGTAAATTGGGCTTTTAGTCCCTAAAAATTGCAACACCTCTAGCACAGAAGTCCTTTATACATCTGGCTGCTTTTCTCAACTTTATGCTCCTTAGTGTCATTTCTACTATCTCTGTAAGCAATAAAGGAACTTTGATATTAAGGCCTAATTGCAGTGATTACACTATCCTTGATAAAAAAAATACAGTATATCATAAGAGTTTTTGCAAATCTTTTCCATTTTTCTTCTGTTTATAATCCCTTCTCCAATTTAAAAACTGAATGCCCTTGAATGGCTTTTATTTGGATAGCTTGGCAAGCTTTATATAGATTGTTTTTACCCTTTACTGCTTCTCTATGCTTTATGAGACAATCTTGTTCATAATCATCCATCATCCTTCTTCATGAGGTTTTATATACAAGTATATATTCTAACCCAGTATTGCTTTCACAACCATTTCTTCTTGTTTCACCTATAAGTGAAATGTTTATTGGTTTAGGGGCTTTCTGAATCTTTTGATCTTTTTGTGGCAACTAATTTACACCTTTTTAACTTGTAAAAGATTTTAGAGTACATGTAAATGTCATTACTTTTGCTTATTTCTCTTTTGGAAATTTTAAGTAACTTATAAAAACAATTCAGTTTCAAATATTTTAAATTATATGCTAGACATTTCTCATTACTATTCTTTCTAATTGGTTATAAATTCTGAACTTAGTTTTGTGATCTGACTGGGCATATTTACCTCAAGAATAAATCTTTGTAGAATATTAAAAAAAAATAAGTACAGGAGGCATCTGGGTGGCTCAGTGGATTGAAAGCCAGGACTAGAGACAGGAGGTCCTAGATTCAAATCTGGCCTCAGACACTTTCAAGCTGTGTGACCCTGGGCAAGTCACTTAACCCCCATTTCCTAACCCTTACCACTCTTTGGCCTTGGAACCAAGAGGCAGTATTGACTCCAAGATGAAAGGTAAGGGTTTAAAAAAAAGAACAATAATTGCATAGATTGACAAAAGGATTGAAGAAGTTTTGATTGGTCTTGGTAGAAGAAGGGCTACTCACAATAATGAATCTCAAGAGTCATCAAAATACAAATTTGATCTATACATTTCTACCCATCTCAAAGCAATTAACCAGTTCAATGGAAATTGTTCTCTCCTCTGAAATCCCTTGTATCCTTTTCCCTTAAATACTAATTCATTACTAAACTCCAATCCTATATCACTTTTTTACTTTGCCATCTCTTCTTCTACTCATGTGCTATTGAACAGACTAATAGGAAAGTATGTATCTGAGCTAATAATAGTTAATATATTGATAGCACTTTAATGTTTGCAAAGTACTTCATAGGTATTATATTTGATCGTTTCAATAACTCTGGGAGGTAGGAATTATTATGCTCATTTTCAGAGGAGACCACTGAGGCTAAGAGAGCATTAAATATCTTGCCCAAGGTCACATAATTTATTCACTGTCTGAGCCTGGATTAGAATTCAAGTCTTATTGACTCCAAGCTCAACACTATCTCCACTATCCCCCCTAGTTTCTGAGAGCTTACTGTCCAATACAAATTCTTGCCATTTTGTCTCAATAGGACATTCATTATAGTAAGTTAATTCTTTTGCTCCACCCTAATTGATTCTCTATCACACCCTCCGAAAGATGATGATAAACCTCTCTTTTCAAACTTTTCAAACAGTACTAGGACTTTGCCTTATACTTCACTTGTAAAACAGTTGTTATTTTGCATGTGCTCCTATTTACCCTTTTTTCTTGATCTCAAAATCTCTTGAACTCATCTCATTTTATTTTAATTTGCTTTATTTCAGACTGATAATAAATTGACTATTCTCTTTTCAGAGGCCAATATATTTATTTTTTCCCATTTTACCTATCAGAATAATATCTCAATCATCTACTTTCTTTCTCTAATTTTCAACTACATTTACTGGTCCAATGTCTCCTACCTATCTGCACACATGTCTAAAATATTTCATTCTTAATAATATTTAATATTAGCTTTATCCTACCATTTCCTCAAGCTATCATCCTTCACTTGATTTCTCAATCAACTAGAAAAAAATAAAGTATTTACACTTTTTACTTTCATTTCTTTATATTTAACTCAATTGTCAATCCTTTGCAAACAGACTTTCCTTTGACATATTATCCCACTACTAAAATGGCCCATCAGAATGAACAAAAATTTCTTAAATGCCAAACCTGATCATCTTCTCTTAATATTCATCCTTCATGGACTTTCTGTTACATTTGACACACTGCTATTTTCTCCTTGATATGTTCTTTTTTCTGGATTTTTATGCCACTCTTCCTGTCTGATCATTCTCAGCCTCAGCCTTTCATTGAATATGTCATGTCTCCTAGTTATGGGTATACCCTTTGTTTCTTTCTTACATGCTCCTCTTCTATATCTCCATTTTCTTGCTTGGGAGCCTTGTATATTTAATTATGATCTTTGTACAGATGAGTCATAGATCTATATATGTAATTTCAATCTCTCTACTGAGTTTCAGTCCTGTCTGCCGGTCATTTCAAACTAGATGCCTCGGAGGCATCTCAAAAACCATATGTTCAAAATGGAACTCATTATCTTTTTCCCCAAACCATCCCACTTACTGAACTTCTTTATTTTTGTCTAGGTCACCATTATCCTTCCTGTCTTCAAGATTTACAACCTCATTTTTATCCTCAACATTTTACCTTCCCTCACTTCAAATATCCAATCAGTATCCAAGTCTTGTTATTTCTATATCCACAATAATCTTCTTTTATCCTTTTATCTCTCCTCACTGGGTCAGCAATATAGTTGGGACCCTCATCATCTCTAATCTAGATCTTGGAATGTTCTTAGTTGCTTTCCTTGACTCAAGTCTGTCCTAGTCTGATCCATTCACTATAGTTTTCAAAGGGATTTAAGTCTAAACATGTCAGCCATTAACTTAATAAATTCAAGTGACTTCCTGTTAACCACCCAGATAAAATATAAACATTTTTGAATGGCTTTTAAAAGTATATTTTATTGGAATCTTTTTTACGAATTCTATATCACATAAATCTATCCCCTATCCATTTTGTAGGCCCACCCTGAGAATTATTCTATATGACAATAAATATTTCAAAAAAAGAGGAAGAGAACATTCTGTTAAATTGGCAATGTATCAAAATAGAAAATATATACATTGTTTCACACCCATAAAAGTCCCACATATGTAAAGGAATGAGAGAAGTACCTGCATTTTTTTTCCTTTTGGATCTTTTTTGTCTTTTATCATTATTTATGTGTGTATGTGTATATTTGAAATAGCAGCATAGAAATGTTAGAAGGAACAAGAGAGGGCAGCTAGAGTGGCTCTATGGGTTGAGAGTTAAGCTTAGAGAAGAGAGATTCTGGGTTCAAATCTGTCCTTAAATACTTCCTAGCTGTGTACCATTAACTTTTGATTGTTTTCAGTTGTTTCTTTTCATTTACTTTGTTGTAGTTATGTATATTTTCTTAGGCCTTTTCTACTATTAGATCATGTAAATCATCAATGTTTCTCTATAGTCATCATAATTGTCATTTCTTACACATAGTAATATTTCATTAAATCATATACCAGAATCTATTTAGCCATTCCCAACCTGTGGGTATTTATTTTGTTTCCATTTTTCTACTAAGATAAATATTGTTACGCTTATTTTGGTATCTATGGAAACTTTCTTCTTATCTATGACTTGTTAAAATATATGCTAGGTAGTTGAATCTGAGTCAGAGGATGTATATATTTCAGTTACTATATTTGGATAATTCCAAATGGCTTTCCAAAATAGCGTATTAATTCACAATTCATTCAACAATATGCTAGTGAATGTGTATCTCCCCCAAATCCCTATAATGTTGATGATTTCCATCTTTGTCAATTATATAAAGTGAAACTTCAAAATTGTTTGAATTTTGTTTCCTTTATTAATGATCCAGAGCATTTTTTTTTCAAATGGCTAATAGTTTTCTATATTTCTTTTGAGAACTTTGTCCATATTGTTTGAACACTTTTATGTTGTTTTTTATTAAATCCTTAGTAGTCTATTATATGATTTTTCAAATTTCTGTTCCCCAGAGGTCTTTTTGCCTTTTTAAAGGTTTTATTAATGGGTATTGTTTTTACCTTAACATAATATTTATAGATTACCCCATAACATAGTCTATTATGAAATAGAACAACTAAGCATTACTAACAATACAGTAACCTCCTCTAAAAGCACATGTAACACTGTACATCTATAGCAGTGATTCCCAAAAATGGACACCACCACCCCCTTGTAGGTGCTGCAGCAATTCAGGGGAGCAGTGATGGCCACAAGTGCATTTATCTTTCCTATTAATTGCTATTAACATTTTTTTAAAAATTAATTTCCAAGGGGCTAAGTAATTTTTTTTTTCTGGAAAGGGGGCAGTAGGGCAAAAAAGTTTGGGAACGACTGATCTATAGCATTTCCCTACTTTTTCATTTTTTTCTTTGTCCTTTTTGAAGAACAAAATCTACTTTCTCTCAAAACTATTTCAAGACATTGGGGGGAAAAGAGAAAATTAAAACAAATTCCTATAAGCAAAGCAATAATTTTCTTATTTAGTAATGTACAACATATTGTCATTACACTGATTGTCCCCCATGCCAGGAATGTTCCCTTCTGTCAAAAAAACATTACTTCAGTGCTCACCATGAGTACTACCTTCTACATAAAGTGTTCCTTGATACACCAATTTCTAGTGCATTTCTCAAAACTAACTAGTATTAGTACAGTTAGTATGTGTAAATGTTATATATACATAGGTACATATATGTCCATGTATGTGTGCATAAAATGAATATTGCATATTAAAATATAAACAAATATATGTGTGTATTGAAGTGGGCAAATAAACACTGGGGAGATAGTAGAGGGAGAAGGGGAATGATGGAGGAATGCTGGGGTGAGTTGATTAACTGCCGAAACACTTAAAACACAAAGGAATAACACCCACTCTCACAAGTAATGGACAGGGCTTGGGAAATGAGTAGTGATAGCACTGAGGGAATGGCAGTTGAGACCAACTGTCCTTCTAACTCTAGTCAGGGATTAAATTACACTATAGTGGGTCCTCTGGGTTGTGGAGAAGGAAACAAACAGAAAGTTTTCAAAGCAGTTTAATGAAGTTAGGGAAAGGGAAATGGGAGAGGTTTTGACTAATCTAACAAGGAGAGCTCAACCAACTGTCAGTTATAATGGGGGGTTGGCTGGCTTCTCTCTAACTAGCAGAGGCAGCCAGGCAGCCTGGCTGGAACAGGAGAGGCTGCTAAAGGCTTTGGAGACAAGGGGATTCTCATACCACAGGAGATACTGATCCAAGTTGAATCCTTGATGGTAAGGTAACTGGAACAAATCCTCGATTGGCCAGTAAAATCCACAAAACTAAGGAAAAAGGGACTCTGCAGTTGGTCCACCCAATTGCAATGGCTTAACCTTTTTTCAGCCTAGGCACTTGCTTGATGTTCACCCCCAAGATCTCCAAAGGTTTCAGGTTATAGAGAGCTGCATCATAGCCTCTAAACTCCTTCTTTCAGCCTTGACAGTTTATTCCAACTCCTTCTCTAGCTCCTGCTGCATTCTATACAGAATGTCCATGTCTGCCAACCAAGATCTTGCCTCTAGTTGCCTGTGCATTTCTACATATCTATCTTACCTATCTTCATATTCTAGCTTATAAATTTTCCTATAACAGTATACAGAGCATAATATATGTGCATTTAAGCTTCATTTCATGTATTGTCATCCTCCTATTGTTTGTAAGGAACTTGACAGTAAGGACTGTCTTTTCATTTCTTTTTATATCTTCAGTGCTTAATGCTCTGCTTGATAGATAATAGACAATAAATGTTTATTAACTGAGCATATATTTATATAATTTTTAAAATCTGGTTACATAGATATGTATATACATATACATAGAAAAAATATGCATACGTATGAGGAAAAAGTGAGAGAGACAGAGAGAGAGAAAGAGAGAGAGAGTTGTCTATCCCCTGATAGAATATAAAATTGTTGAGTGAAGAGAGAATGATTATTTAATTTTTTGTCTTTGCATTCCTGAGGATCTTGTATAGTTACTGGTACATAGTAGACATTTTATAAATATTTGTTGATTGATTAGTTGCTGTTCTTCATCTTCTCTTTCAAAGATTTATCACAATCTCTCACAACTTACAATAAGTAATAATACCAGAAAATTTTAATGTCCTAAAACCACTCTCATCACTCATGAACAAAGTTCATTATAAAAACACTAATAGTTTTCCACAATCTTCTTTCCTTATGTATAAACAGAACCTATTACATTAAATTGGAATTGTTTTTGGCCACCACATCTCTTCATTTGATAAGTAGTATGTTTGCTGGCTAAGTCAATTTCTAGGCTCATTCATCCTCTATTTTGAGGACTGTTTTGTATTTGGAGACATGTTGATGGAGTAAATGTTTTTACTTTGTCCATTTCCCATTTTTCAGAAGTGACAGCTTTTAAACAATATATTCTATTGATACTGCTGTAATTCATAGTGCCTTATCTTTAAATTTTATTCTAATTTGATGTTTCTTTTTGCTTTTAATTCTCTTATGATCTGATTGTATTTGAGGTGCTTTTATTTTAAAGCATCATGGTTTCATTTAGGAGCATTCAGAGCTAAATGGATCATGGCTACCGCTAGGAGCATTGTGGGTTAAATGGATTATAATTTCAGTTAGGTACAAGAAACTCATAAATATTCTTGCTAGGTCAAAAATAATATGTGGCTAGCTGCCAACTCTCTGGGTTGAACAAGAGAGATCCTGCTACATACTGCATGTTTCAACCCACTCACTTCTTAAGTAGTTTCAGTAAAACACATAATTAGATTAAGGATAAAGTCCCTTTGGGCAGATAGGGGGTAAAATGGATAGAGTGCCAGGACCAGAGTCAGGAAGACCCCTCTGCTTGAATTCAAATCTGGCCTCAGACAATTACCAGTTTTATGTCCATGGGCAAGTCACTTAATCCCATTTGTTTCATTTTCCTCATATATAAAATCAGCTGAAGAAGGAAATGGCAAACCAGTCCAGTATCTCTCCCAAGATAACTTCAAATGAGGACCTGAGGAGTTAGACAGGACTGAACAATAACAATAAATATCCTTTTATGGACTTATACCCCAGGTGTCCTGTCCCTGCAAGATGATATACAAGTCCCAAGAGTAAATCCCCTAATAAAGCTTTAACTGATCACCCGGGTTTTGTCTGTTTCTTTCTTTTGAATTCAGAAATCCTAAGTGATGCATTTGGCACTTTGGTGCCTTGATATGCCAAAGTTCTTACTCAGATGCTTGGACTATAACCTTATAAGAATAAAATCAATGTTTGTATTTTAAGATCATGAATTAATGAATATGTATTTATTTGTACTTCCTATATGGCTCTTATCATACTAAGAGCAAGGGAATCAAAACCAAGGAAGCAAGTCAGTCTCTACCTTCTTGGTCTTTTGTTCTAATGGGGAAGAGGACACATAAAAAGAATCCAGAGTTGAAGAACTAAGAACTGTGGGGCAGAGTGAAAGAAAATATAATTTCCTTGTTGTCTCATCCAATGAGTATTTAAGTTTTTTGAAAGTGAAAACTATCTAATGCTTACCCATGTCATCTAGCATGTTGCTTGGTACAAAGTAAATATTTAATAAATGTTTTTCTCTATCCATCCATTTACCTATCAGTCTATCCATGTATAAATAGGCTTCTGAATAGGCTAGAATCTTCTGTTTTATTTCTTTTTTAAAATTCTAAACCATATTTTCACAATCCTATTCTTCTTTTTTCTTTTTTTGCATTGAATTCACCCAAGCATAAACTTATATGTTTAATTTGAAGAACTTTGTTAAGTTTTTAATAAAATGTCCATACTCTGCAGTAGATGTCCATAAACTGTAAATATTTGCTTAAATTTCTCATGACTACCACAAGATAAGATAACCAAATGCTCTATGCAGTACTCACAGTTTTTCATTGTTGTTGTTGTTGCCTTTGAGTATACAATGAAATTAATTCTACTAGCTACTCACTTTCCCAAGGAGAATCTACCCATTGTCCTTCCATCTATTTCTAACTTCTTTGTATTTCATTTACACCAAGAATTATCAATATGCACATGACTCCATTCCTTTAGTAATCATCTGTAATTGGACAAATATCATGTGGTCCTAATGCCAAGAAGTTTTGTATTCCAAAAATCTCGTGTTGCCTTATCTGCTATTGTTCCAGTTACTGTCAAAAGTTCCAAGCACTTCACCACTGTGAGTGAAAAATGAAAGACATTTTGTATTTTTTCTTCTATGTTGAGAGTAACTCTTACCTGAATAAATCTTCAATCAACAGAGAAAAATGTGTGCCATATTCACAGGTTTTTTGTTTTTTGGTTTTTTTTTTTTGATCTGGTACAGTCTGCCAGAGCTTAATTGACATAACTTTTAAGAAGTGAGCTTCAACTCCATGCCACTTTGAAGCACTGGAGTAGAACTTCCATGAGTATAGGATAAAGACAATCTTTAGAGTGTGTTTAATCAAGAATCCAACCTTCTTTGAGGAAAAAAATACTTCCATTTCTATATATTCTGCTTAGAAATGATGTAAAAATTTATACTTGAAAAATCAGTTTACCTTAGCAAAATCTCTTATCAATAAAAATATCATGTTATCCCTTAGGCAAATCTGTCAAAGGTCCATGACTTTTTATAGCTGCCCTTGTACTAATTCATAAATATTTCATGCTATATTCAAGATTTTATTGAAAAGGGTGTTTGGTATCTTACCTATGGGCATTTTCATTGAATAGATATATTAGTCATTTTAGTAGTTCAAGTTTTCAAGTATCATAGACTATCCATGCATTTAGTTTATATATTTGAAATATCTTATTCATTGTTTGAGCAAAATAATTAATTCAATCATATTTCATACATATATGCTTTAAAATCCAACAAGTATAGCTCTTCACAAGAAAAGAACATTGCCAAAGTTATGTTTTCACAGAATATAGTACAAGGAAGCTAGCAACTGTGAAAATAATTCCATTTACCTTTTGCTCTCAGGAGAGAGGAATAGAATAGCTACTAAACTAACAAATCATAATACCATGAAGCTAGAAAACATCTTATAAGTCTATATAGTTTATTTCTATAGCTACTTTCAGGCTGAGGTTTTTTTAATACACGTAATGAGAAGCCCAGTGATCTCTTTCTAACTCATAGAACATACAGAATATTCTCCTAGGAAGAAAAGGGCAAAGATCTTACCTCCCCACCCCAACCCCCCTACAAATTTCAATATTCCAGGGAGACCAGCTTTATTCATTTATTCAGCATTTGCTCATAAATATTTATAGAGAACTTGAATGTACAAAGGCCACCTCATACAAGAGGACTTTTCTTATCCCCTCTGTTAGTAGTGTTCTCTCATTTGAAATTACTTTTTATTACTTTTTTATAAACATTATATTTGTTTTCTTATACATATGTTATTTCCCACTCCTTATTCCCACCAGAATGTAGGATCCTTGAGATTAAGAACTCTCTTTTCTTTTTTCTTTATATCTCTGGCACTTAGCACTCTATATGACATACACTCAAATTGATCAGTAATTTGATTCAGGTGAATATTTCCTCCAACATGCAGTTCACAATACCTCTTTGCCTACTCATCTTGGTGATTCTTGGCTATGTTTTCTATAATGTTGCCAAAAGGAGTTCACCTAACCTGCTGACTATTGTCCACTAATATCAATCTCTCTTGCATAAGCATTCCCTCTTCATTTTTTATCGTTCTTTCTTTCCTAGCATCCTTTATTCTGTTAATTATTATGTTATATAGTTTGTTCAAAAGCTTGTTAGGCATCAAGCATTTATCAAAGGTCTATGCATTAGATGTTGTATATAATAGAGGAAAAAACCCTCTTCTCAAGTGGCTCACTATTTAATGGAGGAGACAAAAAAATCTTTATTAAAAAAACAATGTATCTATCTGGTTAAACTGGAGATAATCAAAAGTGAAAAGCACTAGGATTAAGGATTGGAAAGGTTTCTTATAAAAAGTAGGAATTTATCTGGGATTCCAAGGAAGGAAAGTCAGGAGTCAGATATGAGAAAGAAAAGAATAATAAGTATTGGGGATGGCCAGAGAAAATATATGGGGTCCAAAGAAATCAAAGAAAAATTCAAAGGATTCATCTAAACAAAAATATTGATAAAAGTCCTTTTTGATAGCCTGGGATTGGAAATTGAGGGGATGTCTGTTGTTGGGGAATGACTGAATAAGTTCTGGCAAATGATTATGGTGGAATATTATTCTGCTATAAAAATATAAGTGGCATAATTTCAGGAAAACCTAGGAAGATTTCAATGAATTGATACAAAATGAAATGAGCTGAAGGAAGAGAACATTATATACAGTAACAGTAATATTATAATTAAAATTTAGTAAGAAAGATTTATCTGTTCTAATGAACATAACAATCCATTACAATTCCAAAAGCCTTCATGTTGGGTAAAAAAAAAAAAAGCTATCTACCTCTACAGAGATGACCTCTGAGCACAAATTGAAACTTTTTTTTTTCATTTTCTTTGTTTTTCCTGTTTTTGGGGACAACATGGCTAACATGGAAATCTATTTTGAATGATTTCATGTGTGTAGTAGATATTGCATTTTTTCCCATCTCAATGGATGAGGGGAGGTCCAGGAGAAAGTGGAGAATTCGGACCTCAAGACAAAACTATTTAAAAAAGGCTTTAAAAAATAGAAAATATGTGGGGAAATTATGAGAATCCTTCGAGGACCAGTGTCATTGAATCTCACACTGGCGTGGGGAGGAAAATAACATGTTACACTACAGGGAAAAAAAAGTGCCATAAGTTTTAAAGCACTTAGAACACCAGAGAATTCCATGTTTAGTCCTCAAAGTAACAGGGAGTTACTGAAGTTTATTGAAGGGATAGGTGAGGACATTATCACATCTGTGATTTAAGAGGATCACTGTGACAGCTAAGGGAAAGATGGACTAGGGACAGGAAAGACTTAAAGAACAGAGAACAATTAGAAAGCTAAAGCATTATTACAGGTGCACTGTGATAAGAGACTGAATCAGGGTGGTCACAATATGTATATAGAAAATCTCAAACCATATCTGAATTTCTCTTTCCTAAATAGGCCAAGGCTGGAGAGAAACCCTGAACAAAGCTAATAGATAATCAAATAGCATAAAGAACAATAAATCAATCAGAGAGCATATAGTGCCACTCAGTGCCAGCCCCGCAAATGTAAGGACAAAAATCAACAAATCCATTTCCTCAAGGAATATAATTACATTTTATTAGGACAGATTATATACTTATGAAGATATGTATCAAAAATATATTTAAAATTATGTACACAATAACTGTTAAATAGTTAAAGCATAAGGTATTATTATCTATTGATCTATTAATTTTTTGTGAGAGGAGGAGTCAATAGCATATGGGAAGATTTGGCAAGACCTCATATAGGATTTAACACTTAAATTGAGCTTTGAAAGAAACCTAGGGATTCTAAGAGGTAGAGGTGAGGGAGGAGTACATACATTCCAGTCAAGAAGAAAATGTTAGGTGTGAAGATGGGAGAATTCCATCTATGAACCACCATGAAAGATAATTTTGTCAATTTGGACCATAGAGAGTATACTTCTCACTTTGTCTGTGGTATCATTTTGTATTTCTTCTGCCTTTTTTAGGTAATCACATAGAAAAGCCTGACTACAATAGGTAGCTCCACTTTTTCTTCTCTCATTCTCTTCTTAAACCCTTACAATCTGGCTTTCTTCCTTGTTCTACCAAAATTACTCTCTCCAAAGTTACTAATGATCACTTAGTTGTCAAATCCAATGGCCTTTTCTCAATCCTCACTCTTTTTAACTTCTCTGCAGTCTTTGACATTGTTGAATATTCTTTCCTACTTGATATTCTTTTTGTTCTAGGTATTTTTGTTTGAATGTTTATTTTTTAGGATACTTCTGTCTCCTGGTTTTTCTCTTTCCTGTCTTATCTCTCCTCCTCTGCTGGATATTCCTCTAGATCATTCCCTTTAATATTAACTCCTGCCCTTTAATATTAACTCTTACTCAAGGTTCTCTCCTGGCTTCTCTTCTGTTTCTATACTACATCACTTGCTGACCTCATTGACTCTTGTGGATTTAGTTACTATTTCTATTCTGATAATTCTCACAACTACCTATCTTGTCCCTATCTCTCTGCTGACTTCTAGTATCACAAAGATATCCAAAAGACACCTTAAACTCAATATGTACTAAATGGAACTCATCTTCCCCACTAAATCTTCCCTCTCAACTACTTTCACTATTATGGGAGAAGGAAACACTAATCTCCCAGTCCCTCAGGCTCACCCTGGATTTCTCATTTTCACCCCTTTCCCATATCCAGCATATTTCTACAGCCTTTCAATTTCACCTTTGCAGCATCTCTTGAATACATCTCTTTCTCTATGTTAGCGATAACACCACTCTAATACAAAAGCTCATTATCTCATATCTTAATTATTATAATAGCCTAATATTAGATCTGCCTGACTAAAGTATCTTTCTACTCCAATCCATCCTTAATTCATTCAGTAAGTTGATTTTCCTAAAGTGCAGGTCTAATCATATCACCACCCTGCCTCCTCCTCAATCAACTCTATTGACTTCTTATTGCCTCCAGGAGCAATTACAAGTTTCATCTGGCATTTATATCCTTTCATAACTAGCTCCCCCCTACCTTTCCAGTCTTATCAGACCTTATTCCCCAATACCCTCAATCTAGTGACAATGGCCTTCTTATTGTTCCAGGAAAAGGACACTGAGTCTCTCTGTTCCAGGTATTTTTTCCTGACTCTCCCCCACGTCTGGAATGCTGTTTCCTGCACTAAGGACTCGCCAACCTGCCTTCCTTTAAGATCCAATGAAAATCTCATCTTCTACAGGAAATCTTTCAAAACTCTCTTAATTCTGATGTCTGCCTCTTAATTATTTCCTATGTACCTTTGTATATAGTTTCTTTGTATATATTTGTTTTCATGTTTTCTCCACCCTTAGATTTCAAGCTCCTTGTGGGCAAGTATTATTTTTTGAGTTTTTTGTTATATATTCTCAGTGCTTAGCACAGTGGCTTGAGCATAGTAGGCAATTAATAAATTTTGATTGATTGATATGAACCAGAGTAAGATATATCTAGAAAAATTATTTGGAACCATATTATAAAGGGTTTCAAATACCAATCAGAGCAGTGTTTGATCCCAGAGGAAATGGCAAGCCACTGGAGTTTCTTGAGCAAAGGAATGACAATGATTTCAATTATTTTAAGCCTACTTGAACTTACATTATGGCTGATCTTAAATATTCACTTGCTCTAATTCTAGCTGCTGGCTAGGGCTTAGATTTTATTTTCTTACTTTCTCTTCTCTGCTTTTGCCGTGCTTCTTTTCTAGCACTATTTAATAGCTACATTCCTCATTTTTCCTGCTAAAAAGGAATATGGATTGACGAGAGAGGGACACTAATCTTGAAGTTAGTAAAAATGTTTATTTTCAACCTCACCCTTTATTAAACTGCGTATCTTTAAATGTCACTTCATTTTTCTTGGTATCATTCATTTGTAAAATGACTAAGCAAATTTGCTCCAAACCTTGATTTTTACTCTCTGTGTGTCTTTCATTTTTATATATGTTTCCTATAAACAACATATTGTAAGATTTGGGTTTTTGAACCATTCTGCAATTTTTTTTATTTTAGGGGTAAATTCATCCCATTCACATTCAAAATCATAATTACTAGTTGCGCATTTTCATCCATTCTGTTTTTGTTCACTGTTTTTTCCTTTCTTTTTACCATATCCCTCCTCAGAAGTCTGATTTCTTCTGTCCACTCTCTTCAATTTACATCTCCTTTCAGAAACCTTTCCTTATCCTTGCCTTTCCCAGTTCCAAACTGACCTACTTTTCCAAAGATCCCTCACTTGTCCCTTCCCCCTTACCTTTTAGTTCTTATTCTATCTGCCTTTCCAAAAGTCCCTTCTTTATCCTCACAACCATGCCCTTCTATTTCTTGATTTGAGTTCAATTCTAAAGATCCCTCCCTTGTCTTGTCTTAGGAGTCCCTCCATTATTCCATCACCTTATTCTACCTCCATTTCTTAATATGTATTCCCTCCAAGGTAGCTCTCCCTTTTCTTATTCCCTTATCCTTCTCTCTCATTCAATCTACCCTTCCTTCTCTTAGTTCTTCAATACCTTAAAGCAGGGGTCAGCAACCTTTTTGGCCATGAGAGCACAAATGCCACATTTTTTAAAATGCAATTTTGTGAGAGCCGTACAGTGCTCACAGTGCACGCTCCTGTAACAGTGTGTGCTCCTGTAATAGCACCTGAAAAAATATTGACTTTATGGCTCCTGCAGAAAGAGCCATATCTGGCCCTCAAAAGAGCCAGATATGGCTCGAGAGCCAAACGTTGCCGACCCCTGCCTTAAAGGAACGCAGACTCTCCTTTATCTTGTCCCCTTTTCCTCCTGTTTCTCTTTACATCAAGATTTTTACCCTTCCAGTTATATATGTTATCCTCTCTTTAACCCAAACCTGAGGAAAATATGGTACAAGTACCACCTGCCCTCCAAACCCTCTTCCCCTTCTCTGTGTCAGTTCTTTCATACATCCTTCTTTTATAAGAGATAATTATCCCATTTTACCTTTTCCTGTCTGTTTGATTATTACTTTAACTCATCCCATTATGCTTACCTTGACCTCAAGTCTTTCAAAGTATTTAGTTAATGATTTCATTCTTAAGGTTTATAGATGATATTTTCCCACATAAGAATTAAACAATTTGACCTTTTGGGTCATTTATAATTGGTCTTTCATAATTACCTTTGTATGTTTCCTATAGATCAAATTTTCTGCTTAGTCCTGGCTTTTCCCGAGGAATAGTTGAAACTCCTGTAGTTTGTTAAATATCTATCTTTTTACTTTGTATAATTATGTTCAACTTTGCTGGGTGTGTTATTCTTGGTTGTAGATCCACTTCTTTTGCCTTTGAAACAATATGTCCTATGCTCTTGATTCTTTTAATTCTGAAACTGCTAAGTCTTGTGTTATTCCGACTATAATTTCATAATATTTAAATTATTTTTTCTTGTTGTTTGTAGTATTTTCTCCTTAACCTAGGAGCTACAGAAATTAGCAATGATGTTCCTATACATTTTCATCTTTGGATCTCTTTGAATAGTAACCAGTGGATTCTTTCAATTTCTATTTTACCCTCAGGCTCTAGATTTTCTGGGCTGTTTTCATTTATAATTTCTCAGAGTTATTTTTGATTGTTTGGGGTACTAAGAAGGTAAGGAATCTTCACTCTCTACTTCGCCATCTTCCCACAATCCTCTCTAACATCCATATTATTTAGGAAGGCTTCTCTGTTTCCTAGTAGTACCCTACATTAAGGATGCTCTCATAGCATTTGAATATGAGTTTCAAAATCAAATCGTTTTATAAGCAAAACTTACATGCAGAGTACACCATGAGAAAATCCAGGCTGGATGAATCAGAAGCTAGAATTAACATTGCCAGATAAAATATCAATTATCTCAGATATGCAGATAATATTAGTCTGATGGAAGAAAGTAAAGAATTAAGAAGCTTCTTTATAAGGATAAAAGAGAAAGAGTAAAAAAAGCTGGCTTGAAGCTTAATATATTGAAAAAATATAACATTGGCAAAAGTAGGTCCTATCACTTCCTGGCAAATAGAAAAAGAAATGGAATCAGAGTCCGATTTTATATTCTAGGACTCAACGATCAGTATAGATGGCAAATGTAACTATAAAATAAAGACATTTCCCATTTGGAAAGAAAGCAATGGCAGATGGTATATTAAAAAGTAGAGATACCATCTCACTGACCAAGGTCTTTATAGTCAAGGCTATGGTTTTCCCAGTAACAACATATGGCTATGAGAATTGAAATATAAAGAAAGCTCGGCACTGCAGAATCAATGCTTTTGAATTGTGGTTCTGATGAAGATTCTGAAAGTCTCTTGGAAAGCAAAGAGATCAAAGTGGTCAATACTTAAAGAATTTAATTTCATACAATTCCCCCAGAGGGTAAAATGCTGAGGCTGAAACTTAAATATATATAATAAGAAAAGTCATTAATAAAGACCCTGCCTAATAGAAAGAAAGATCGAAGGCAAAAGGAGAATGGGACAGCAGAGAATGAAATGGAAAGATAGTGTCATAGAAACAACACAGATGAACTTGGATAGACTTCAGGAGATAGTGTAGAATAAAAGGGTCTGAAAAAATGCTTTGGCCTATGGGATCAGAAAGAGTTGGATACAACTAAATGACTAAAGAACAACAAAATTAAACCTATTAATTGGAAAATAACTTTTCATTCATTTGATTTTCTTGAGGATAAAAAAGATCTACGATTCTTTCCACATATTTGGTATCTTCTTCAGATACCCTGGGAATTGTTCCTTCAGTGCTCCCCATAATTGTGTTACCTCGAATAGATTTCCTTTTTTTTCTATACTGTAGTTCTACTTTTGCCTTTTTACTGTTTAATGTCCTTTCTATTTTTACTATATGCATATCAAGTATTATGAATTAAGAATCCAAAATGAGGTGAATTTACTGTCAATGATGGCAGAAACAGTTTAATAAAAAAATACATGTGCATATGTGTGTATTGGTCTGTATATTTTATGGATCTTTTCCATTTTTCTTCTGTTCGTTGTATTAAATGGCCATTGAAAAAATGTACTTATATCTCAGCATTCTTTAGAGTGGTTTTTGCTGTCTCCATGTTTTATGAGATATTGCTAATGATTTTCATCAACTTTTTATCCACACATTTTATAAATGGGTTTGTATTCTACCCTGGTATTGCCTTTGGTTTCCACTTGGCACATAATTCAATTTTTTTTTTTGCTGACTCTGTTTCATATTTAGACTTTTAAAAAATTCTAATAGTAAATGATTTAATTTAAATTTAACATAAATTTGTTGTAATAGATATCAGTTTTATTTATACTACCTATTTCTCATTATTCATTATCAATTACTTATTCACATGATTGTTTCACTTGCATCTTCCTAACATTTTTTTTCTTTTTACATTTGTCTTTATATATTCACATTTCCTAGGGCTAGACTATAAGCTTCTCAAGGCAACTTTTCACTTTTCTTTGTATCTCTGGTGCCCAATTCACATACTCAATCAATTTGTACTTAACCAGTTCTCACTTTTTTCTAGTTCCATGTTAATCCTGATATTTACTCTGACAAGTTTACTATTCTGACTATATACACAGTCAGCTGATACTGGGATAAAACCCACAATGCCAAGTTTTTTTTTCTTATTAGTTAAAATATGATTGATTCATTTTATTGATGTAATATGATGCTCACTACATCTAGTGCCTATTCATTTATTTTTTAAAAAATCATCATAATGAAAATGCATGAAGTTTCCATTCATACACTTTTTTCTGATCTGCATTTTCCATTATATTTCTTTCTATACTCACCTATGCTCACTTTTTCATTGAATTCTTTAGTTCCCCAAAGGTCTGATTATTTAATTAGGATAATCTTATCAGTTTCCTTATAAAATTTCTCTAATATTCATGTTCTGTAACTTGTGTTGTTTCATAAATAGTAATTATTTTCATAGTGAACTTTTAGCAAAATATATTTAAAAGGACTGCAATGCAAAGTGACCAAATCACACATGAAATGTTTCTTTTCTGTTTTTTTTTTTTGGGGGGGGTAAACAATTAAGCTAACTATTAATAAAATGCCTACCTTTGCCTCTCTAATTCATATCCCTGAGCCATACATCCTTTTACCTACAATCTCTTCCTTCATTTGGTTTGCAAGATTTACATATGTGTATCCCCGTTTTGATTATTGAACAAGCAACTCACCTTTAGGAGAAGTCCTTTTATTTGCCGCTAATCAGTTTAAAATTTATAGGTTTTCTAAAAACCATGTAATCCTTAGAATGTTTTACCTTCTTTTCTGTTATCCTCAGTAATAACTCATTAAATTTTTCTTTGTTTCATTGATAGTCTTGGCTAAAATACAAATCTCCTTATTACCAGTCTACCAATGCTAATTGCTTCCTCACTTAGACTGGTTCTCAGAAAGAAGATTCAATCTATATTTCCAGAACCAAATTTGAATCTTTTCCAGAATAGTAGAACTTGCCAGAATTTTCAGGGAACAGATATGACTTTTAAGAACAAAGAGTCACCTCCATGCCACAATGAAATACTGGGCTAGGACTATGCTAAGGAAATAGAAATAATAACTTAGACTTATGTGGTATGTTAAAATTATAAGGGACTTTACATATATATTTTTGAGCTTTCCAACCTTGCAAGGTAAAAGTACAATGAGATGTCACATAGATATCTTAAGCTCAATGTGTTCAAAAGAGAATGCATTATCTTTCTAAACTTACCATCTTCTAAACTTTAATATTATTTTTAAGGACAAAACCATTCTTCCAACTGCTCAAGTTTAAAGCTTCTGTATCTTCATGAACTGTCACTTTCTCTCATGATATCCAATCATTTGAAAAATGTTGTCATTTCCCTCTTCACAGTAACCCTAGCATATACATTCCCCTTCTCTTCTTTCCCACAGCCACCACTTTATTTCAGGTTCTTGTCCCTCTCGCCACAATTATTACAATAATCTACCAATTGGTCCTCTGCCTTATCTCTCCCCACTCCAAGACATCTGCACAAAGCCATCATTCTGATTTTGCTCCAGTGCACTTCTTTTACATTCTCTTACTCAATAAACTTCCTATTATTTTTATGTTGAAATATAAACTCCTGAGTTAAATACTAAATATCTTCAAAACTTGACCTCTTATCATTCTAGTCTACTTTCACATTATATCCCAATTCATATTTTATAGTCTAGCCATAAAGGCTTCCAAGATCCCTTTCACAGCTGACTCTATATTAATCTCTCTCCTCACCTTCACCTCTTGCCCCCCCCCAGCTTTATTTAAGACTCATCTCAAGCATCACTTTATTGATCTAATGTTCTATGCAAAGATTTTGCTCAACCCCACAAAAACCTCCCAAAACTAGTGCCTTCTATTCTAAAGTAACTTTATGAGTGGATTTGTATCTATCTTCTATTTTCCTATATATGTATCTATTACCTCTCCCATTACAATATAAGTTCCTGCAGTATCATAGATATAGAGCTGGAAGAGACATCAGAGAGGCCACCTGGTCCAACACCTTCATTTTATATGTAAGGAAAATGAGAATGAATAAATGATTTGTCCAAAGTTAAAATGAGTGTTAAATTCAGAATTTGAATCTAGTTCTTGTGATTCTACAACCAGTTCTTTACAGTTTTCCTTGGCTCATTCATCTTTCTGTTGCTTCTGTGTATACATGTTTTGTTTTGTTTTTAGAATTTTCCATAATGCCTTGAATATAGTAGGTATTCTTTATATGTTCATTGAATTCAAAGTGATGGAGCCTATAATGCATTACATGAATAGGTGTACCAAGTATGGAAAAAATAGTCAATTTTATTTTTGGATTCAAATGATTTTTACTTGAAAATTCTGATTTTTTATCTTAAAATGCCATTACGTATGTGAGCTTATGAAAAATCCATGTAAGCTTTCTATCATTCTCCTGTCTCTCCATTGTATATTTGCTACTTCATAGTATTATTTTATGTCACACTGAGATAGTATCAAAGTAAAGTTAAATTTAAATGCTATGAATTGTTTTTGTTTGTTTGTTTGTTTTTTTTGCTTTAAGTAAGGTGACAATTTGCACCCTCTGATGTTTGTAAGATTTAAGATACTCATAGGAAAAATTGTTCATAAACACAAGGTACTTTTGGTATTTCAGTAGCATACTGCTATAATAAAATATTATGGCTTTTTCATAATTACCTACCTCAGAATCCCTTTATTAGTTCCCTGGCATTCTGATTCCAATATTCTTTAATTATTATTAAGTTATTTTTACCCTTATTGATGTTTCATGTATATTTATTGGTGTACTACCATTAATACTACCATTAATACTTTGCTTTTGCTGAGATTATTCTTTAATATTCTAATTTTCATGTTATATTACTCTTATATTGAAATGCAAGATTTATATATATATATATATATGTATATATATAACAAGGTACCATAAAGCATTCAGTAATTCTTTTGAAAACCATTTTTATTAAGAGCCTGCTATGTGTCAAACATACTTTGAGGTTATTAAGGGACAATAAAAGTCTGTTATGAAATTCTTCTTCTTTATTAAAAGAAATATTGTATGTTGCAAGAATGATGGCTAGATTTATAGTCAGGTAAATCTAAATTTTAAACTGCATCTCACACATTTAGTAACTATTTGTCTTTGGAAAAATCACTTTACCTCTCTTTACCATTAACAATTTATGTATAATACTTTACAAACCTTAAATTGTTCCATAAATTTCATCAAATTTTAATTTGTAAAGATTTCTATGTCAAGGACATTGAAATATGTTTTGTATGTGTGCTGTCTTTCCTTCACTACAATTCGGCACTCAAAAAAACAATGTATAAAATTGTGGTTTGATAAATAGTTATTAAATGTATAAAGAGTCATGTAGGAAAGTATCCATGTGGTAAGTTACATATCCATCTGATGACTCTTAATTAAGACATGCCAATCTCTCTTTAAGGGCTAGTAGAAAATAAAATATTAGAATAGATGTCTCCTAATTGTGTCTAAGATGTTGATTTTGTCTAAAGTACTGCTACTTTAGTTGTTCAGAAGATATCCCTCAAGTCTTAACCACACCATGCAGCTTGTTGATTTAAATTTGTAAATGCACCAGTGTCTATATTTCAGCATTGTATTGCTCAGATAATGATGTGTTCATTAAAATCTCCTAATCTCCTGGTTTTCAGTTTGAGCTTTGGGGCTGAGATAGAACCAAAGCTTCCTATTAGTCAGATTTCAAAGAGGGAATGTAAACAGTACTTATTCCCACATGAAAACAGACTATCTCCTGAATACTTGTTTGTGTGAAATAATAATATTCTGATGAATGGAGTCCTAAATGATTATTTCTAGTTGTTTACTCACTAAATGTGATTAGGTATTAAAAGAAAGCTTCGCATAACAGAGAGCTATTAATAAAGAGATTCTGGCAGCTGGTGTGCTGATTCTGCATTCTGTGGGCATGCATAGAGATTTCTACTATGCAGAAGATAAACATTCTTTTGAATCTGAGTTACTTGGCAAAGGTGAAGAATTACTTTAAGAATAAGAATAAAACATAAACCATAGTTAGCTCTTTCAAAGAGGCAAAGGTATAGATTACTATCTTTATTAGCTAAAATAGAGGTAAATCTTAAGCCAGAGGCATCTGGGACATGGACAATACAGATTTCTTTTGGGTGGATGACGCACTTTATTCAGCCCCAGCTCTAACCCCCAAAACATGGGAAATAGACCCCAGTAAATAACCTTATACTATGCCTCATTTTAAAATAATTTATTTAAAATAATAATCATAGCATTATAATTTATGGATATTACTAACCAAGTCTCTCTAGCCACTTATTCCCAAAGTAAACCTTCTCTAAAACAAAATCACATAAATCCAACTAGCACAGTAACTGCATCTGACAAAGCAATGCAATATTTTGTGCTCTTAGTTCCCCATTTCCTTACTGAAAAAAAGTAGAATGTATTGATCATTTTCCTCCATGACCAAGATGGTTTCTTAACATTATTGTTTGGTTTTCATTTAGAGTTCTTTAACTTTCTTTATTATAGTTATTGTATACATTGTCATTTGCATTCTACTTATTCTACTCTTCCTCAGATCATTCAAGTCTTCTCATGTTTCTCTGAAATCCTCATGCTTATTTCTAACAACACATAATATGTCATTGGCTTCACGCATTAAATTTTTTTCAACCATTCCTTAACTAATGGACACTTGAGTGGTTTCTGTTTTTTTTTCCTTTGCAAAAAGGTCCATGAATGTTTTGCTTAATGTAGATTTTTCTTTTTGTCTTTGATCACCTTGGGTTATGTTACCAGAAGTAGAACCACTAAGGTCATAACATATGAGAAATGTATATAATTCTAAATTGTTTTCAGAAGGGATGAATACATAACTCTACAAATACCTGAAAACATCTATCTCCATAGTTTTCATTTATAACCTCTGTGGATATCAGAAGTTTGTTTTTTTCTTCTTAGTGTTCTTTTCTCTAAGTTTTCAATGTTTCTTTCCAATAGACTTACAAATACCTTTAAATCTGGAATCCTTGATCCATCATCAAAACTCTGAGTCTACACAGGCTAGGTTTAATATGGGCTATGTTTTCCATAATCTCTTTTCTTACTCCTACTTCAGATCCTTCTGACCTATTTCTGCCTCCTGATATCCTTCCCAACCTTTAAGGTTCTCCTCAAATGCCATATCCTATATGAATGCTTCCCAAATCTATACTAACTGAAAGTAAATTCCTTTCCCTTTCATTATGGTGTTCATATCTCCCCATTGAGCAGCTATATTTTTCAATTCAATTGAATGTAATAAGAGAGACACTAATAAACTAAATATTAAGGAATTTATAGGCTGGAGGTCATCAATTGCCGTCCTGACTAGATGGGTCAGGAAGGCCTCAATGTTTTGTTTTGTTTTTCAAAATTCTGCTTTTATTGACAGCTTCTACATATAATCTTTCTAGATTACTCCAATTGCCTATATCCCTCATCCCTCTAATTATTTTATGGACATTCTGCATGTATTTTGTGTGTGCTTTTGTAAAGGGACTTGTATACATTATGGTGATTCTTGAGATCCTACTTTCAGGAGAGCCAGAAAGATGTGTAATAGAAGTGTTTTAGAGAGACTTTAGCATATATAGACATTCTGTAACTAATTCTGGCCTCTTAACCAAACCTCTTAACCATGATGAATCTGCACCATTTTTCTTACTTGGTCTGCTCTTGATTTGGCTTTCTCACTGACAGTGACTGATAAGAGACATTGATTGTAAGGGGGAAAGGCCATAGGCTCTTTCCATTGAAACCAACATATGGCTCTGTGAAATACAAGTTGGCCCCTATATTTGGTCTTCCTTTTTAGGGGAGAAGAGATTGGAGAATTCAATCTTAAGAGTTTTTAAATGTCAGGATAGTGAAATCCTAGCATCTTTGCATCCCATAGCTTGGGTTTTACAAACAGGTCAACACTGATGCCCTGAAGAACAAGTAGTAACTTTTGAGGTGGGATGACCTTTGGGTCCCATCATAGCAGTAGCTGAGACAAAAATTCATTAGCAGGGATACCCTTTTTGGACCTGACCTTGGTTACATCAGTGCTGTCATAGGAAGTGATCTAAATTTGAGTTCACTCTTCCCAGAAGGAAAGGTAGTAAAGGGAAAAATGTGCTCCCAAGTTACTGAAGGATAATGTTCATACTTTTATTCCTATTATATCATTGAAGTAAAACACCTCTTTGTCAAAGCTAATTAATATTAGTTTGTTAAATGAAACTATAATTGGTCATTAGTAGACATAACTTGAGGAGTTGGTAGCATTCATAATTTTTACAGGGTTTGAACCATTGCAGTAGGAAAGAGACATTCCTCAGACTTCTAATGTTAAGCCTAGAACTCTGAGGGGAAAATGTAGATACCATGACTCTACTATAGGGAGCCAAGGAGTTCTTATGTGTGTATGTTGTCCTCCCCTAAGTAATGTAAACTACTTAAAGTCAGGGACTATTTAATTTTGATTTTATATGCCCAACACTTAGCATAATACCTAGCAAATGGCAATCACTTAATAAATACTTTTGGATTGATTTATGTCAGAAGTGGTATCTAAATTATATTTTAGCTATTTGTGTAATTCTCTTAAATGTTCCATTCGCTTATAAGTGCTTTGAAGGCTAAATTGTATTTTTTTTCCCATTGTGACATCTACATTATTTAGATTCTTGCCTAATAAAGCTACTTAATGAATACTTAATGAATTAGAAAATATTCTAATGAGGACTTTTTGCATGAGAACATTTTCCTCTTTGTAATGGAGGATAATCTATTTACCTTAGCAGGAAATTCAGGGGGAAAAGGTGCATGATTTTATGTAAATAATTTATTATATGATAATTTTTATTTTGCATAATTTCCTCTATCACATATTTTAGATGTTGTATTATAATTCTTCCTTCTCCCAACTATTTGAGATAGGAAATATAAACTTTACATGGCAAAAAAAGTGTTCTGCCCATGAATTATACAATACCATGCTAGTTATAATACTTCACGAGGAGGATGTGGTTCCACTATGTAAATGAGTTTTCCTAAGTGGAACTTGGATGTTTTTTCTCCGCTTACATTGCTAATTACAAAATTGCAAATTGGAAAGAATGATCCTCAGTTAATGTACAGTTTGGTAAATGGGCAGAGGTCAGAACATTTAATCAGCATTTTAATAAGTCTAACTGAAGCCATAGAAAATCTTAAGAGGAATAAATTATCTGAATGTAAACAATCTCAAAGGCCTTTCTTAAAGTCCTATTCATGCACTAATATATTAATTATGAGAAGATTTGAGCTGGTGAGTTGCCAGCTAACATCTCCATTCACTTCAAGCCATTTCAAGGAGAATTACAGTAGACAGGGTAGTTGTACATTGGAGAAGCTGTAACAGAGCCCAGATATATTAGCAACCTGATCATTTTCAATTAGAATTGTATTTTTATATCCCCAGTTTCCTTTATTAAATGGAACCTTGAAATGAGATACAGTTAGTTTAGCATAGAATTGATAAACAATTCCATCATAGAATTAATCTCAAAAATGGCCAGAGCCAGGGAAATGAGTCATATCTTCTTTTAAATTCCTATTTATTACTTCTGTCAGGATAGGTCCTGGGAAAGCTGGATAGGTATATGTAAATCATATGAATCTAAGATCAGTTTTAGAGGATAGACAGGTTTTGGTCCCATCTTTGATCTTTTTTCTTGTTTTCTTATTCAGAACACAGCAAATATAGTACTTCTTTACTTTTTTCCTTTTTAAAATCTCCAAAGACAAATAAATTAGATGAGTCTTAAATTCAAATGCCTATATATATATGTATAGTGTCATATCTCAAAATACAAAAGAAAAGCTGAATGACTAGTTCTGACAAAAATATCCATATAGCTTAACATAGATATGTCATGTATTAAAATTTATAGATATGAAATATTAATCTTACCTACTTAGATGACTAGTAATACATTACCATGGTTCTCCTTGTAATACCTAAAATATGGAATTTAATAAAAAGTTTGAATTTTTATGAAATAGTTCGAATTCTCTTTTTCTAAAATGCATTTAAATTCAAATCTTGATTAACTGAACACCTGAAGAAGACAAATTCTTTAAATGGTAAACTGTATCAGTCAGTGAGAACAAAACAGTGGTTGAAAACATTTGAAAAAAAAACTCATCATCAAGTTGTATATTTTAAGGATTGCTTAGTTCAGTAGTGGCAAACTTATAGTTAATGGCACCATGTGGCCCCCAAAACTCTCTAGTAGAACAGATTAAAAAATAATTGAGAGGGGGCAGCTGGGTAGCTCAGTGGAGTGAGAGTCAGGCCTAGAGACAGGAGGTCCTAGGTTCAAACCCGGCCTCAGCCATTTCCCAGCTGTGTGACCCTGGGCAAGTCACTTGACCCCCATTGCCCACCTTTACCACTCTTCCACCTATAAGACAATACACCAAAGTTAAGGGTTAAAAATTTTTTTTTAAAAAATAATTGAGAAATGTTCAAAAAATAAAAATACAGGAAAATATAGATAATGTTGATTTGTGATTTTCTAAGTCAATATGAACTTCCCAGGGATCCATTTCTATTTGAGTGCGACACTGCTGGTCGTTCAATTTCATTATACCAATAAGGAAGTTGAGGTGTTAGAGAAGCCAAGTGATACTTCATACCACATATCTAGCAACATGGCTTGAATTAGAACATATATGTATTGACTTCCAGCTCAGTGGTTTTTTCATGGCACCAAAAAGACCTGAAGAATTGAAGTCTCCAGGGGGATATGATAATTATTTTCAGCTATTTCAATATCTGTCATGTCAAGGAGAGATTATACTTGTTTTAGATAGTTGCAGGGGGACCAGCAACTAAGTGGAAGTTAATTGAATTCAGGTTTCAACTAAGATATAAAATCATTTTCTAATAATTAGAACTTACTTACTGAAAAAGTTGTAATTTGAAGTGGTTAAGAAAATTATTACACAGACAGTTCCAACATTATCAAAATCAAAGATCCTTGAAGTAATGACCTATAGCCAAGCCTGTGTTGGTAAGTTTTTAACAATCAGTTCATTGAAAAAAAAAGGATGCAGGGTACCTTTGGAGTTTAATCTGCATTACTAATAATTTCCACCATTTTATTATTTGTAGCATTTGTCAATTGTTTCCAAGAGGTAAATACATAAAGGTGAAAATTTGACAATCAGCCCTTGCCAGCAATTTGATTTGGCTCCATCATACCCCTTCCTATAGTTTTATCTATTTAAAAGATAACAAGGATGCCTATTTTTTAAGAACCTTATGCAAATACATAGAAATTTTAGGATTGCATTTGAATAATAATAAAGCATTCAGACATAAATTAGATTCTCTATGAATTTGGCCTGTACTACATAAACAAGAAAACTGATTGAAATTTTTTCTAGATATGTTTGGGTGGCCAATTATTTCAAAGTCTATGATATCACTGTCTGAGGTCAGGGAAGTATTAGAAAATAATAGGTAAATCAAAATATACCCAGAGCAAAGTAATTCTCATCAACAACTATGTAAATGTAAATTGCCTCAAATATTTTAGTGTTTAAAAATACTTTTTAAAACTCATATTTCTTAAAGATCTTTTTTTCTTTCTTACTGAGCCAGTTCTATGCCATAGGTATTCTAGGGTTATTCTTTTACTTCTAAATGTCCAACCACATCCCCTCACATGTCCACATCCTCCCCAACACACACACACACACACAAACACACATAGCAAAAGATAATAAGCTCAAATTGCTTTTTGAACCAATGAGTTAGGCCATTTGTTTCATGTAGAAGATTGAGATGACCATACATAAAAAGAATAGAAGTGAGTTTAGAAGGCAGCACAAACAAGCTTTGAGAGTAGCAGTGATTTTAAAATCTTAAATTTTTAAAATTTTAAAACCTTAAAAATCTGAATGCAATAGTCATTGATTTATGTTACAAATATTATTATTAATAGCTAGAATTTATATAATCTCTAATTACTTGGCAGGAATTTTATAGATATCTTATTTGATCTTCACAACAACCATGGAAGTTGGGAGTAGGGGTGTGAACAGAGAAGAAGATACTATTGAAAAAACCGACTTTTTAACCATTCTACTCAGTATTTGGAAATACTGTGTGTGTGTGTGTGTGTGTGTGTGTGTGTGTGTGTGTTTCTTTCAGTATTCACTAAGTTTAGAATTTTTTAATTTAGCCTTTTTTTAAAAAAATAGTATTTTCAATCTCTCTATTAACTAAGCCTTCTGAATATCATAATTCTCTATAATCCTTTGCTTATTTTTTGTAATAAGGCATCATAATAAAAAATAAAAATTATCTTTAGCTAATATTTCCACTTTAACCTTATTCCCAAAACTTACCTCCTCTAAGACTGCTTTACTAATCATACTCTCAAAAACTTCACTTTCTCTCTTTTCTTCCTGGCTTCCTAACTACCTAAAGAAAGGATTACATACATCTCTGCAGTCCAAGAAATAAATTATATCACACCTTCCTACCATTTTTATTGTTATCTCATTTATCTCTACTTCCTCACTACCAGACTTCTTGGAAAAAAGTCATTTGCCTCCATTTTCTAAAAATCCAATATCTCCTCAACCATTTGAAATTGTACTTCTCTCCCCCATTCATTTATAATGTCTTTCTTAAATATCTCTCTTTTTTTGTCTTTGTAACCTTTGACTTTACCATACACTGTTTATATCCTAATTATGCCTGGCTTATTATTCTTTAGTTCAGAGCTCTGAACTCACTAGTTCTGTTCCTCTTCTGTTTTTACCACTGACTTCTCATTCTTTCCTTCTATAGCACCACTGACACCATCAAAGTGCACTTTTATTCACAAAAACATGAACTATTGTAATTATGAAGTTTCTTCCCTTCATATTCTACTCTTCCAATCCAACCTTTATATTCCTGATAAGTCAATATTTTTTTATGTTAGGCTATATCACTCATCTGTTCAGAAAGCTTTTTAAGTTTTGTTCTGTTTTTACTCTGTTTCTTACCAGATAGAGCCCAAACTCCTTTGCTTGGCATTCAAGATGTTTTAAAATCAGATGCCACACTATCTGAATTTATTACTCTGCTTCCCAAACTCCGCACTACTATGAAAGTAACTGTTCTTACATTTATACTATAATACAAATACAATGCAGTAAAATATAATATTTTAATAATACATATTTTTATGATCCTACTATATGTCAGGCATCGAGCTAAGCACTAGAGACACAAATAAGAAAGAGCTTATTATCTAATGGAAGAAGACAACACACAAAAGGAAATTGAAAAGTATGGTGGAAAGGAATAACTGGAGAAAGTATCAATGCATGAACATGATGATGATGATGAGTTTAAAACAAAACAGTACAGCTTAGAAAAGATGAGAAATCTGGGATTCTGAGCTTTCTTTATTTTTTTCTTATTTTTTCTTTTTAATTTTTCTTTTGAATATTTTCCCATAGTTACATGTTTCATGTTCTTTCTCTCTCCCCCAAACCCCTCCCAACCCCCCTTAGCCGATGCACAATCCCACTGGGTTTTACAGGTATCATTGATTAAGACCTAATTCCATATTATTGATAGTTGGACTAGAGTTATCCTTTAGTGTCTACATTCCAAATAATATCCCCATCAGCCCATGTGTTCAAGCAGTTGTTTTTCTTCTGTGTTTCTCCTCCCACAGTTCTTCCTCTGAATGTGGCTAGTTTACTTTCTCATAAGTCCCTCAGTCTTGCTCTGGATTCTTCCTTGCATTGCTGCTAGTAGAGAAGTCCATTACATTCGATTTTACCACAGGGTATCAGTCTCTGTGTACAATGTTCTCCTGGATCTGCTCCTTTCACTCTGCATCAATTCCTTGAGGTCATTCCAGTTCACATGGAATTCCTCCAGTTCATTATTACTGTTATCACAATAGTATTCCATCACCAACAGATACCACAATTTGTTCAGCCATTCCCTAATCGAAGGACATTCTCTCTTTTTCCAATTTTTTTGCCACCACAAAGAGTGTGGCTATAAATGTTTCTGTTTATTTTCTTTTTCTTTATTATCTCTTTGTGGTATAAACCAAGCAATGCTATGGCTGGATCAAAAGGCAGATAGTCTTTTAAAGCCCTTTGGGCATAGTTCCAAATTGCCATCCAGAATGGTTGGATCAGTTCACAACTCTGAGCCTTCTTTAAATAGGGACATTGGGAGGGGAGATTTTTTGCTCTACCTTCCAGACCTCAAAAGAGTGGCAAAAACAACTTAGGGTCCTAATTAGGTGTTATTACCAAAGTTAATGAAATCTCCCTTCTGTTGAGTTCTCTGTTAATGATTATTTTTCTTGTTGTCATTTGTTTATTTTATGAGGGGAGCTGAATAAAGAAATAATAAACATCTGACAAACTTTAATAGAAAAAAAAACAAAAACAAAAACACAAATGCTGGAGTTTCTCCTGCCTGAAATAGACTAACCTTGAATCTACTCAAAGTTCCCTCCTTGGCCCAGGACTGGTCCTTATGTAGACCAATGCTGCACCCAAAAGTAGAAGGCATGGTCCCTCCCTAACACAGGATTGGTCCATTCAAAACCAATCCCATGCTAGGAAGTAAGGGGAAGAAACCCCTGGGACATGCTGAAGGATGCAGTTTCTCTGACCACAATATTTAAAAACCCACAGAGCATGGGAAGGATGGTGGAGATCATGGAATGATGATGGTAGAGTTGAAACCAAGAAGTCCAACTGGTGAAAAGGAAAAAAAAAATCATTTCATTTAAAATTTTCTTTTTCCTGCCTCCTTCCATTCTTCTCCTCTCTGGTTAAGAGAAGGCCTTACTTCCCACTATTGCCTAGCCTCTGTGTAGCTCAGCTCTAATTTTACCTCCTTCATGAAGTCTTTGTTGAACTCGCAAACATCATTCACCTTTTCCCTTAGGCCTTGAGTGAAATTTTGTTTTGTACTTGACCATTTCACTTCTAACACATTATGTATGTACTACTATTACATGGAAAATTTAATGTGGTCAGTAACTATTATCTAAATTTTCTCTCTCCCACTCCCTTCTCATATCATTCTGTAGCTAATAGGTGTTTAAATATCATTTCCAGCTTCAGTGTTTGGTACTCTACTTTTTCCATTATGTAGTCTTGCCAAAGTGGCCTTCTCTCTGGTCCTCATACATATAACACTCCATCTCCTATATCTACATTTTTCCATTGACCATCTCCCTTGTCTGTAATGAATTTGTTTCTCACCTCTCCTTCACAGATTCCTTCTCCTTCTTCAAGGTGGATATCACGTACTACTTTCTAAATAAAACCTCCCTGATAACCCAGCTGCCTCCTACAGTCTTACAAATTCCCTGAATTTATTTGTAGTTATGCTATTTTCATTCTAAATACATGCATGTCATACAGGCATATAATTTGTATCCACAGTTAACACAGGGTGTGGCAAAAAATAAATATTTGTTCATTGAATGAGAATATTTATGTTTAATCAAATAAAAAATAATTATTATTTATATAGGGCCTACCACAGGCTAGACACTGAGTTAAATACTTTATAAATGTTGTCTTATTTGATTCTCATAACAGCCCTGGGAAGTAGGTAGTATTATTGCCCCATTGTTCAATTGAAATTTAGATGAGTTAAATGACTTACCCAAGGTCACATAGCTAATGACTCTGGCTGATTGTTAAATATATAATAAAGTATGCAATATAATATAATCATCAATTTTGAGTTGACCAAAGTAACTACATTTTGAAAGTTGTTTCTAACCAAAACAAAAAAAATTGCAGAGAAGAGATTCTTGCTTATTTTCAAAGTTCAAAATAAGGAGAAAATTGTAGAAAGGCTATTTTCTTTTTTTATTACAATCACTCTGCCTGTTCATAAGTAGTTCCAACTCTATTTTAGACATTTTATTCTGACTTATAACTTGTTCTCCAGAAACTTAGATTTATGGTACAATCATTGCTTTCTGAGAACACTCTTTTCTCTATATGCATGTATAATTCCCATTAGTGGTAATGGAATTGTACAAGATGATTAGTGTAATAGTAAAAATGTTCTGTTAAAAATGATCTTTTTATAGGCATAATTCATCTATTTCCTCTATATGTATCTATTCTCAATATTTATTAAAGTTATTGAAAATGTACCTTTATGCCACTTGACCTAAGAGTCTGCTAACATTTAACTATGTGACTGAGATCATATAAAATATTTTAGTAATTATTTAAAAGACAATCAAAGACAAATATATTTACTATGTTCCTTATTATTTACCTACAGGTCACCTATTATGGAGAACAAAAGAAACTCAGAATTTACCAGTCCTCTAGAAACTCATGAACTGGATAAAAATAATAATAATAATTTGGGGGGAAGAAGGAATAAGCAGTCAATGTGTATTTTTTTAGTGATTAATATTAGTTTTACAAAGATAAAAATGAAACACAACTTTAAAGGAGTTAAAATTCTATCTGTGAAGAAAAGTGTATAAATAATTATATACATAAAAATTAGTATGAATGCAAAATAAAAAGTGTAGTTCATGAGAGAGGTTCATAACAATTGAAGATCATGAAAGGTGTTTGAGAAAGTGATGCTTGAATTTCTTTTATGAAGGATGGAAGGGATTTCATGAGGATGATATGGAAGGGAATGCATTCCAGACTTGGGAGGGTGGTGACCAGATCCCCTGCATAGAAACAAGGATAAAATGATTTGTGATTATTCAACTGGAGTCTGGCATGAGTTTTGCCTTCTTATTTCATTGTTCAACTAAAACTACCTCCTCTGAAAATATCAGTGAAGTCTTCATTGCCAAAATTATTGACATTTACTTAAACCTTCCCTTTCTTGAACTCGGGAGCATTTAACATTGGTGATCATTTTTTTCCTTCTGCATATTCTCCTTTTTCTATATTTTTGGGAGGTTACTCTCTCACAATTATCCTCCTCCATCTTGAATTCTCACTGTTCTGATTGTCTAGACCACAATTTCAGGACAGGTCCCAGCCATATTCCTCTTCACTTCTGAGTAGACTTTGAATACTCCACCCCCTCCATCAACTCACTCTTTGTTGTAAGCTCTCCTTTATGTTTCTATCCTTATTCGAATGTAAGCTCCTTGAGGGAAAGGGCAGTCTTATTCACTAAGATTTGTATGCCCCGCATTTTTGGCATAATGCTTAGTACATCTCGCTGCCTGTCTCTGTCTCTGTCTCTCTCTGTCTTTCTCTGTCACTCTGTCTCTCTGTCTCATTATGTCTCTCTGTCTCTGTCTCTCTCTTTCTTCATCCAGTCATTCATCTCTAGACTCCTTTGATGGTTCTTCATCCATATCATATCCAGTCACCATGGCTGTGGCTCTTTCAAGGCTCTTTCCTGAGCCTTCTCTTTCTTACTCCACACAATCTTATTTGAGCTTTTCATCTTTCATGAATTAAATGGCATTCCAAAATGCACAGTAGAATATGAAGTAAAACAATTGTTTACAAATCTGTGAACGTCTATTACATACAGTTTAATTTTAATGGTATATATTTGTATATTTATATATACATATATATATATAAATCACTATATTACACATAAATAATACTATATATTACAATCACCTATGATTTCATTAGTGAAGGAACCCTTGACTAGGAAACTCCCTTTAAAGTGTGCAAATGTACACATGGTCTACAAATTATTTTCATAAATAAATATTTGGGACATTAAGAAGTCACTTGATTTGCCCAATGTCATCTGGCTCATATGTATCAGAATACCTGGATACAGTTCTTTATATTTCAGAGGCTGACCCTCTATCTACTTCATCATGCTATCAAGAGGTACTTTTTAATTTAATTGTATTGTATATAATATGTAGGTTTGTTTTTATTAAATCTGAAAACTAAAGTGGGAAGGGACCTCAGAAGCCATCTAGTTAAACTCCTCAATTTTATAGGTCAGAAAGGTAAAACTCATTGTGAATGTGACTTGTCCAAATTATAGTGATATCAAGTAGTAGGGGTCTGATTATGAAGCTAGAACTTTGACCACTGTACCATAGCATAAGATATTAAAAGAGAGTATGTGATTTTATTTGAGTCAATATGATTCCATCAGAAATAACACAATTAAAGAGTCTGCATCCCTTCAAAGAGCCTCCAGTTAACCTGAAAACACACAATAAACAATTATGTTCTATGATGTCTGGGAAATAGTGAAATAAGACATGAACTATATGTTAAAGTTAATTCATAAGAAATATTGAATGCCAGAGAAAGGGATTTGTAATCTTTCATTGTATATTTATTCATTAGTCTGCCACTTTTTAATTATTTTGTTGTCTCAGGTCACAAACCCTGATATATGTCTTGGTCATCTAGTTCTCTTAAAGGTCTTTTGAGTAAATACTCCAAACAATTATAAGTTCTACAAAATGCTGTATGATATAGACATTTTTCCCTTTTTCAGAAATAAAAGGAGCATTTTCTAAGTTCTATTTGTCTATGTCATGAAAGAATTTTAAGTAAGTTTTTACTGCATCTGTTTCAGAAATAAGACAATACATGTTACTATTGGCAGCAGGAAGAACAGTAGCAAATTCATAAATTACCCTCACCTTTTATTTCAAGCAAACAAATCAAATTAACAAGTTATTTCTTGATTACAATCATTAGGTGAGGTAATTTATGTCAAAGCAAAGTGATAATCCAAGACTTTACCAAGTTAGTGCTGCTGATGATGATAAAAATTAAATGAAACTATTTGAACTGCATAATATATTCATTATTCTTTCTTAAGTAGACATCCTTAAATAGCAGCTTCCTTGATTCTTTCATTTCAATTCATTTAACTCAAAAATCTAGTTCTCTGTGAAAATGACTGGAAAATGTAAACAAAATCTGTAAGGTATACCAATAGAACAGCAGAAAATGAGAAATAAATCAGAAATTTAAGGGTTTAGAAGGGATAGAGGGAAATGTTTTATTGCTGTTATGATTGTAGTTTTGTTTGTTGATTGATTTTTGGTATGTATATGTGTGTTTAAGGAAAGGGGAGAAAAGCATTTTCAAGGACCAAGGGGAAATCAGGAGAAATGTAGAAATTAAAGAATTCAAAAGAAGAGCAAAATCCTACTAGAAGTGAGATGAAATGGGATCATTTCAGTCCAATTCAATGAATATGTATTGAGTTTCTATTAGCAGTGCCTGTGCTAGACAATAAGTATTTTTTTAAGTGAAAGAGAGAGGAAGAAATCAGTCATGTTGAAGAAGTATTATATTCAGAAGTAGTAAGAAAGTGAATTCCTTCATTTATATAGTTTTCAAAAAGGTTCTCCAATCTGAAATTTAAAGCAGTCTGGACTAAAAATTGTCTTCTCAGTTCCCAAAATGTACATGATGACCAAAATATCCTCAGTGGACTCCTGAAGCAAATAGGGTAATTGAAATACAAGTTCAATTTCTCCTCAGAAGACCAAGGCTAACTTAAAAATGAATCAACAAAATCAGCAAAGTCCCCAAGAAGTTATTGCTCCCCAAAAGGGATAGAGCACAACCTCTGGGATATATTCAAGGTAGAACCTAGATGACAGTAGAAGAAATGCTTGACTTGGAATCAGGAAAACTCATTTGAATCCTGTCTCAGATTACATTATCCTGAGCAAGTCTTTTAACCACTGTCTGCCTCAGAAACCTCATCTAGAAAATTAATATAATATTATCATGTATTTCCCAATTATTGTGAGGATCAAATAAAATAATATATGAATTAAATGGTTAATTAATCTTAAAGGAATATATCATTGTTATTATCATCATTATCACTATTATAATTCCCACATTTTACCTGACCACTCACTCACTGAGTCCCATAGGAAGGGGATGTTATCTCAAGTAAAAAGAAGTCTATGCTATTTGAAGTCAAAGGAAGGCTTGAGTTCAAATTTAGCCTGAGAATAATCATCCAGGGGTATAAATGCACATTTAATGAAATATAGGACTTACAGGAATTCCTGATGAAACAGTCAGAACTGAAAAAGAAGGACTCATCTTCCCAAGTTCAAATCTGGACTTAGATATTTACTAGGTGTCTGAATTTGGAAAGTCAACTTAACCATGTTTATCTCAGTTTCCTCATGTGTCAAATAAGCTGCAGAAGGAAATGGCAAACATTATAGTATCCAGAAAACACCAAATGGGCTCATGGAGAGTTGGATGTGACTGAAACAACTCAATGACAAAAACAACAGCTTCTAAAATTATAACTTATGAGCTGCTTCCCCATTAACAATTAGCAAGTAGGGAAAAATAGCTCTTAACAAAGGCATTTAACTAAGATCATATAGAAAAAAACCCTATACAATGATCTCTCTTTAAAACTGGGACTTTCTCTTGCAGCAATATATGTAGCCTCCATAGAATGGGTGGGTACACAATTAGAATATATGGAACTATGTCTAGGGATCACATGAAATCAAGATTATCCACTCCTTCAATGATATAGAACCTGAAGCTCTTTATCCTTTTATGGGGCTCTTACAAAGCTTTCATCCATATCCTTAGCATCTCTGCTCTTCAGGTTGTTCAGCTCAGCTGGATTCTTCAAGTCTGCTTTTTCCAGGTCAAAGCAACTATTAAGGTTTGCCCTTAGATTAAATTTCTGTGTTAATGGTAGCAACAATTATATCACATATTCTGTTGGTCTAATGTGATTTGTTTTTCCCTCTGTCCTTTTTTCTGTCACTATATTGTTACAGCTAAAAAGGAATTCTTAGGACTAAACATCATTTTATAAACTATATTGTATGGATTGATCTTAGCCTAAATAAAATGATGACTTACTCGTCATCTTTCTGCTGATGACACTAAATTTCTTTGTGCAATAATTTATGTATATATATATATTTTTTTTCAAACCCTTGTACTTCGGTATATTGTCTCATAGGTGGAAGATTGGTAAGGGTGGGCAATGGGGGTCAAGTGACTTGCCCAGGGTCACACAGCTGGGAAGTGGCTGAGGCCGGGTTTGAACCTAGGACCTCCTGTCTCTAGGCCTGACTCTCACTCCACTGAGCTACCCAGCTGCCCCTATGTATATATTTTTTGTTAAATTTTCTTTATAGTTCTGACTTGAAAAAGATTGACTTGAATAAAGCTTCTAATAACAAAGGTGCATTCTGTTTATCTCGTAAGCACTTAGAGCTAATGTATTTAATGCCAGCTATTTCACAATCGATCAAAATCACTTTGTAATGCTGTTCTCTCCTTGGCAATTATCAAACCACATTCACATACAATTATGGCATCAAAGCCCAGTCAAATTGAGGACTATAGATTCTAACTCCATTTTATCAGGCAAGTACATACATTAAAGTCGAATGATAAACTATTTGTGTGGAATTAAGTACCTTTTAAATTAAATTACTACTTAACTCAACTTGAAATGATTAATATTGTGCTTTGGGTTTTTTTTTTGTAGTTTTGGCTTCTTTCTTAGGTTGATGTTTCCATTTTACTTGGGTAATTTAAAAATATCTTATTTGCTTATTGAATTATGTACTGGATTCCTTTTTTAAAGTATCTCTTAATTTCATTTTGACAAATATCCTAAGTTTTTATTTAGACTATTTTAATTTGAGATTCTCATTTGAAATTAAAATGTTTATTATTCCATACAATGAGTAAATATAGCAGAAATACAACTTTATTAGTATCAGAAGTGACTGAGTTGTCCTACTTAAAGATCACAGAAAATTTTATATATTGCATGTTGTGGGACAGAAGGTAAAAAAGTGAAAAATAACATAGTTTTGTGGGTATTCAAAACATCTAAGCCTCACAGAATTCAGAAAAGGTAAATTAATCATCACTGAAAGTTTAAATAAATTAAGGATTAGCATTAACTTTGCATAATTTTTTACATATTTTGAACAAAAATAGGTTTACTGCTCCTGAAAATGATGCTGGAGGCCACCAGGAAAATATAACACAAATGTCTTAACACCTTGCTTCTCTCTGGCTCAGAATTTGGCTGTGCTTTCTCACACCAAGCATATAAGTGTTACTTTTAGGATTTCTAACTGTTTAACACTTAGGTGGTCTAAGAGGCAGCTTGTTATAGTCATTATTTATTAGTTGTGTGACCCTGAACAAATGACTATATTTCTTTATCTTGGTTCATCATCAACAGTAAAATGAGAAGATTGAACTAAGGTCCCTTCCAGGGCTAAATTTATGACTCTATGGTCCTGTTCTATAATATTTATTGTGTGAACCTGAAGAAATCACTAAACTTCTCTGTGCCTCAGTTTATCTGTAAAATGAGGAATGTAATGCAAGGTGGCTAACAGAAACATGTTGCTTCTGTAATTTCTAACGGTCACAAAAAGTCAGTTAAACATCTTAGAATGTTCAGAAAGTCAGTTAGAATTTAAAGCTATAAATAGAGGTGAATTTCCAACTGACGGGGCTTTTGCCTTCTGGCTTTCGCTGTGGCTGGAGGCTTTTGCTTTGGCCTTTTGGCTTTGGCCTAATTGCTTCAGCCTTGGCCTGTGCTTATTTGTTTTGGGGAAATTTGGACCTATCTCATTTCTCTGGACCTCTCCCTGATCTTCCATCTCCATCCCTCCCCTTCCCTGATTTTCCTTTGGGTTCTCGGTGGAAGGGAGGGCTTGGTGATTGAACATTGTGGGTTTTAGTTTTTTTAGATAATTGGAGTATCCTCAAATAAGTTACCTCTAGGTTTGATAAAGACTTTACTTAAAAGGCAGTCAAATCTTCCTGACTGGGAGAGCCGGACTCTCTCTGCCTAAACCTCTCCACAACCCATCCCCCACCATCACCCTCTCCCTAGCAGCAGTTAGAAAACCCTGAACCCTCCTCCCCTTCTGACTGACCCCAGTATTAATAAGTCCCCTTGTTACCTATTCAAACTCTGTGGTGAGTCATTGTGTTGAAAATTAAGACAAGTGCTCAAGAGAAAGGAATCATTTTCTTTTATTTCTTGAGAAAACTCGGTCATCCATCTTGGCAGGAAGTACCTCCAGAGACTTCCTCCAGCCATCAGTTTGACTGGCAGGGAGGGGCCCTCTCGACTCCTCCCAAAAGAGACTGGAGAAACTAACAAGAGAAACCCTCCAGCCAAACCTAAACATTTCTTACTGGCCCTAGTTTCCTCCCTGTATCCTCTGTCTCAAGCCTCTGGGAATAAACCTGTTTGAGCTGCCCTCTCTTACATACCCCATTTCCTCTATCTCCTATATACCTTCCCATACCTTCATTTCCTCCCCAAATCAACATATAATCACCCTAATATCCCCATTTATCCTTCCTTTGACCCAAACTGCATTTCTTTGACCTACTCAGATTATTTATATATATATATATATATATGTATATATATGTATATATATATATACATATATATATACATATTTCTTGATAACAGGAATTATACTCATTGACCATCAAGACTCTTATTATCTTTAAATTTAATGTTCTCATTGCATTGTTAAACTACCTCCAATTCTAAATATAAATTTCCTGGATTGTATACTTCACATCTTTCATGCATAACATGAAGGCCTTTTAATTCCAAATCTGAATAAATAACTCTATTACCATTTGGATCATACGCAATTTTTATTTTTTGAAAATTATGTTGTCCTAAGACTCTCTATTGATCAACTATGGGATCCAATGGATGGAGAGTGGCCCTGGAGTCAGGAAGACCTGAGTTCAAACCCAACTTCAGATAATTATTAGTTGTGTGATCAGCCAAGTCACTTATTCCTGTTTGCATCCATTTCCTAGTCTGTAAAAAGGAGATAGGGAAGGAAATAATGAATCCCTCCAGTATTTCTGCCAAGAAAATCTCAAATGACATTATGTAGAGTCATACTTGACTGAAAAGAAGGAACAACCACAAAAGGCTTATATGGCACCATTGAAAAAATATTGTGTTCAAAAACTACATTCTCTAAAGAATGTCTATGACATGCAATTGGATGGCAAGTTTATTGAGTTAGTATATATATATATATATATTATATATATATATATATATATATACATATTAAGCAGAGAAATAAGCTGAATCTAGATCTGAACAGAAGGAAGAGAAAAAGATCGGAAACTGTATCTCACATTAACTTTTAAACTGCTAACTAAACATTAAAGAATAGACATTTTGGTCAGTTGATAATAGTAATAATTTTTCATTTCCTCCCTTCAACACCATCTATAGTCATAGTTCCTTTTTCTCTATAATTTATATATGTTTCATATTCTTTTTTATGGAAGTGCTAATATAATCATTTACAAGACCAAATTCCATATTCAATTCAGAAGGATCATAATATTTAGAGGGGAAAAAGGGTTTTAGAAATCATTTAATTCATTCTGTTCACTTTGAAAGTGAGGAAATCAAGGCTACAGAGGTTAACTGATTTATTTAAAGCCACACAGGTAGCTCCTAGCTGAACCAAAATTTGTATACATATACTAAATGGTCTTTAGAGTTCTGTTTGACTCTTCAATGAGTTTAGAAAATTATTATGATCACTCCTCTCAGCGAAAAAGCTCAGAGACCATTAATCTAGAAAATTTTGTTAATTTTTTAATATATATAAAATATTCATCTTTAAATAATTCATTAATCATAATCAATCTAATAAATACTTTGCAACTAATAAATAGTTTTAATATAAGAATAAACTGTCATTTAAATAGAATACCCAATATCCAAAACTGAACATAAAAATGAAAATAATTGAGTTTAACAGATTAAAGGATCTTAGTTACCATGTCAAATCCAAAGTTAAGAGTCAACAATCAATAAGGATATGTTTACCTGAAATCTAGAGATGAAGTACTTTTTCATGCAGACTATATTACTTTAGGATGGATTAAAAAGAAAAAAACAATCAACCAAATGTTCTCTTTCAATTATACAAGTCTTACAATATGTACAGGTGGTTGAGTAACTTACATTGACAAATTACAAAATTGTATGTATAAGGGACAATATTATACAATTATGCAGTCTCTTGAGAACTAGTCATTTTCTCATGAAAATAGGCTATGTATAATGAAAACTAGCATTAACAACATGCCTTAGTAAAAGGCACATTAGATAAGTAATAAGAAGACATGTTCAAATCCTTGTGCTGAAACTTGATAGCTCTTTGACTGGGCTTTTTAGTTAGTCTTCCTGATATTTAGTTTCTACATCTGAAAAATGGGGATAAAGTCACTTTTCCTGGCTATATTATAGGTTTGTTATAAGGAAGGAGCCATATTTTAAAGTACTTTTAAAATTATACATTATTAGCACATGTAACTGATTTTTTTTCCTCTTGATTTAGGTGTCCTGAAGGACTTTCTGGTAATTTTTGTGAAATAAACATAAATGAATGTTCATCATCACCTTGTCTACATGGTGCAGACTGTGAAGATCTTGTGAATGGTTTTAATTGCAAATGTCAGCAAGGTAATTGTCAAGGAAGAACCTCAATCATATCTTACACTCTTGTGTTCCTTTTATTCAACACATCTCAATTCAAAAAATATTTATTAAATACCCATTATATGCACAGCACTGTGTTATTCCCAGATCCAGTACAGTACCTGATTCATAAGTATTTTATAATACTTCTTGAATTCTGAATGAATGAACAAATGAATGAACTAGATAATGTTTATATAAAAAGACACATTTACACACAAACATACACACACAAAGTGAAACATTTCCTACCTTGGATAAGATGTTGACAAGGAGTTGGGGTAAGAGTAGAATATTACTTGTATAAAGTTAAGTATCATTGTGGTGGCAGCTAAAGAGGTTCTCAGATGAAATGTTTTAAGAATACTTGAAAGAAAGAATTCTTTTCAGGTTATTTAATCAGGGAAGTTTACATGGATGAGATGACACATGAGCTAAGGCTTGAAATGTTGTATGATTAAGCAATTTGGACCACAAACTAAACTTTTAACTATTCCCAGTTCTAAGTTATTTAAAATATATGACTGAAAAGCACTAAAAAATAGTCCTTTAAATTTGCAACTAGATATCTGAGTGGAATCAGTTAATCAGGACTCATTAAGGTAATCAACTCAATTTGGTTACTTGTGCTATCAAGTTGCAAGTCCACTACTGGTATGAGAAAGTACAGGATCTGATCTATTCTTTTACTTGTCTACACCCGCATTGCATTCTTTCTTGCCATTCCCAATCTCATTCATTCTATTTACCTTATCTATCCTTTGTCATAGAATCTGCTGTTCAGGGTTTAGGAATTCTGAAATATCCCTTGTGAGATGATCCCTTGGGTAATAGGATTATAAATTTAAAGTCCAAAGAGACCTTAACTGTCATTTCACAAAAATCTACCATTTTAGAGATGAATAAAGTAAGGACCTCCTAGGTTTACTGACTTATGAAAGGTTAGGGTCTGTGGCAGAATTCAAATTTAGAACTTCCTGACTCCAAATTCAATGCTCTTTCAAGGAACTATAGATATAGAACCTTTAAGAGAATATGATTTCTGGTTCCCCAACAAAGTAATAGAGCATTCAAAATTGAAAAGACTGAATATAAAACTGGTGACTGATTATTTAATCTGAGGGCCTGTCTAGTATAGAGAAGCTTAGGGACTGCTTAGATGTAAAGCAATGAATTTTAATGCCATATCAGCTGTCACAAACATCTATTGGGTTTCAGAAATCTTCCAATATGCATAGGTGTTAAGAGTAATTAACAATGCGAAATTTAAAAATTATTGAAGTTCAATGGATAACGTGATGAATTCAAAAGAGAAGTTCAAGGTTTTAAGGAAATGAATGCTAAAATTCAGTTTGTGGGAGCTGTCTCTCAAGAAAATGACCCCTGATCTCAATGATAGAAATGGATTATGAGTCTATAAAGATACGGTTTTTCCAAAAATCGCTTAAAGCAACCCTAAGAATTTGGGAACAAATTATATTAAAATAGCTTACATTCATATTGCCTTTACAGTTTACAAAGACTTTTTTCTCATGGAAATTAAATGAAATTAAATTGGGATATAAATGTAGAAAATAAAGGTTTTTTACCTGGGATGAAAAAGAAGTAAAGGCCATTCCATATTGAGAGATGTTTGGATGGAGAATAGTCCAGAGTGGCCCAAATATATAATATATCAACAACTGACATTTATATAGGACTTAGAAGTTTATAAAAGCTTTATATCCATTATCTAACTTGAAGGAGAATAGCAGATAAGACTAGAAAGGTAAGTCAGTGCTAGATCTCGGAGGTCCAATGAATGTCAGGAAGAATAAATATTATACTTTATTTCTGTCAATAGAAGGTAATCGATGTTTATGGCAGTTAATTTTTTTGTTTGTTTTCAGAATAAAGGAGTGTTCTCTGCATATTATAATAGGCAGCAGTTTAAAGAGTACATTAGAGGGGCAGCTGGGTAGCTCACTGGATTGAGAGCCAGGCCTAGAGACAGGAGGTCCTAGGTTCAAATCTGGCCTCAGACACTTCCCAGCTGTGTGACCCTGGGCAAGTCACTTGACCTCCATTGCCTACCCTTACAACTCTTATGCCTTGCAACCAATACGCAGTATTGATTCCAAGACGAAAGGTAAGGGTTTAAAAAAAAAAGAGTACATTAAAGAGTCCTGAGGGTGAGTTGGAAGTCTATTATTAAAGCCTAGACATGAAGAAATGGGACTTTCATCTTGTGAACAGTCATATACATACTTCAGTGTGATATTCAACAAATTCAAAACATATTAAAATGATGTCAAGTTTCTTTTTTAATCTTCTGATTAATTATATTTACTTTAGCAATTCCAGCATAAGACAGAGGTGGGTTTGTATTGTATAAAGAATGGCAATCTTAGAGTCAGAAGATCTGGTTCTAAAACTATTGTGACTGGTCCAGTCACAAACTTGCTACGTCTTACTTCATTAATTTATAAAGCTTATTCTGTTCATTTCTTTCATTTAATAAGAACAGCTCACATTTATGTAAAAAGTTATGTTTTTTAAAAGCACTTTGCATAAATTGTCTCATAAGTCATCACAATAATCCTATTAGACAGACACTATTATTATCTCAGTTTTATAGTTGAAGAAACTGAGGCTCACAGAGATTGAGTTCACCATAATCACACAGATAATATGACAGATGGGATTTGATGATGTGCCACAGAGATAGGGTAGCTAAACCTTGAATAATCTGATATCTAGTAATGATACATTTATATTACTGTTTAAGTTTCAGAATTATTTGCATACAAAGGGTGTTTGAAGTAGTATTTTGTTGTTAGTTTTATTTTGGCTTAGATCTGTGATTTCACAGAAGTACAAACTTCAAGGGAAAAAGCTTTCCATGGAAATATATTCCCCTAACCAAAAAAATCTGTAATGTATAAGGCAGTTTAGTAACTTATTTATTGAATCACAAACCAGTATGTACCATAAGTTGAATTTGAGACCAAATCTTTTTAACTTCAAGGCTTATTCTCTCTCATTAACATAAATAATAATAATATTTATCTAGCACTTATTATGTGCCCAACACTGTGCTAAGTGCTTTATAATTATTATCTCATTTGATTCTTACAGTACACCTAGAAAGTATATATTATTATTATCCCCATTTTACAGATGAGGAAACTAAGACAAACAGATTAAATAATTTACTCAGGGTCACAAAGTTAGTAAATATCTGAGACCAGATTTGAACTCAGATCATCTTGACTCCAGGCCTATCCATTGGTCATCTAATAGTCCATAAGATTCCTCCCAGCATATAAATAGTTTTGTCTATATAGATCAGTGGTTCCCAAACTTTTATGGCCTACCTCCCCCTTTCCAGAAAAAATATTACTTAGCGCTCCCTGTCACACACTATCACCGCCCCCAAATGCACCTGTGGCCATCACTGCCCACCCTGGATCACTGCAGCAACCCCCAGGGGGCGGTGGCGCCCACTTTGGGAATCACTGATATAGATGAAGAATCCATTTCTAAGAAATTATCCAATGTGGCACAACCAATAAATATTAGATTCAATGTGTCAAAGGGGTGTATGAGGGTACATGAGGTATTTGGGAAAGACTAATACCTCTGTTTGTGAGGATTGCTAAGCTCTTCTGTCACACCTACTTTCTACCTTTGGTGTCCACATCATAATAAAACCATCTCAGTAAATGGACTAAAGCAAGTTGAGGATAACTAACAGGATGCAAACCCACTGGTGACTTGATAGGATGTCTGCCACATAGTACATGAAGACTTCCCTTGACAGAATAGGTAGATGAAAAGTTTGGTCCAACAGGCAGTAAAGGTGGTGGAAGTAGATGCTATGGAGTGCTTAGAGCTTGATTGGACACCACAGAAGCCAAGGCTATCCACCACATCTTGAGTCATGACTGGTTGTCTTGATTTTCGTCTTGCCACTGGTCTCAAATGACCCTAGAAAAGAGAGTGAGACTGACAACTTTAATAACTCTCACTTAAATCCAATTAATGAGTGAATCAAAACACATTACTCATACCATTTAACTATTTTACATTTTGCTATTTTATTATTTCCTCCTACTTCAAAGTTCTGTGGTAACAAGTAAGTGACAAAGCAGCAGGTCTGGATTCACTGATAGTTATAGTTACAGTTCTACACATATATAGCCAAAGATGTAGGGTCATCTTCCCTCTTGACCAAAGCAACAGTGGGATTTGGCGGCCCTCTAAGTTTCTGAGAAGTTCTTTTTTAAAGCTTTGCATTGATCACCCTTGGCATGTGGTAGAAGTGGCTAGAAAAAGTACCCTAAAAATTGTGTTTCACCTAACATAAACCTGCTTATTAGAGCTGGCAAGGATCCTACCATGTGGTTGAAATACACAAAAAAGTATATACAAAAACTTTTCCAAAAATTTTTTCTATTCACTATTGATACATGGTATGTGCGCATGCTTATTGATAAAACAAAATCCAGTAAATCTGAAAGACAAATAAACTCCACGAGACTTGCAAGAGACTTCAGCAGATAACACAGCCAAATAGTAGGCCTAAGTGAAACAAGGCTGGCAAATAAAGGCCACCTTACCAAAGTCAGAGTTGGATACACATTTTCCTGACATGCTGACTGTGATGATGAGGAGTATGGTGAAGCTGGTATAAGTTTAGAAATTAAATCTAATCTAGTCAATGAGCTTGTATATCTCTCAAATGGAATGAATGACAAGTTCATGACAATGTAATTGCCACTTTTGGGAAAGGGAAACCTGAAGAATCCTGATGAAATAAAAGAAAATTTTGTGAAGATTTAAAGACCCTCATCATCACTCTGCCAAAAGAGGGCAAGCATGTAATTCTGAAAGACTTTAAAGCCAGAGTAGGCACAGAATAATGTATATGGCAGGGAGTCCTTGGGGGGAATAGGGTTGAAGACAGCAGTAGCAGTGGTGATTAATTCCTGAAGATTTGTGTGTCTCCTGACCTCATCAGCAACACTTCTCCATTTTCCTAAAAGTAATAAAATTTCATGGATACATCCTCACAGCAAATAGTGTCATTTATGTGACTATCATTGTAAGAAGAAACAGATAGAATGTGAAAGTGAAGATGCAATGATATGTGGCATAGAGTACTGAACTGATCATAGACTTATCCTCTCCAAGCTAAACATTCAGATTCAATAAAAGTTTCATCCTCAAAGGAAGATGAGTATCAGAAGGCTTAATGTCAGCAAATGAGAGCATTTTTCCACACATGAACAGTTTGTTGCTAACTTAGAGGGAAAACTGAGCCAAAACAGGTTTGAACACAGTGAAAAAGGAGACTAAGCAGCTTTCAGAGACTTAGTGAACAGACCAGCATTTACTCATATCCACCAGAACACTTGAAAACATCAGGATTTGTTTAATGAAAATGAAGAGGAAATTCAAAAGCTATTAAATGAAAAATGAGAACTTCACATACCTTTCCAGCAAGATAGTTTATCTATTTCCAAGAAGTCCACATTTAACTCCATCAAAAAGTAAATACAGGTAATTTTAAAGAGATGCAGAACTCTTGGCTCAATAAGAAGACAGATGAAATTCAGTTTTATGATGATAAACAGCCCAAAGAACTACTCTGATATCCCAACAATTATTCATGGGCTGAAGACCTATGTTGAATCTTGGCTATTCAGTGCTAAGAGAACTACTATCAGTGATAAGAACATAATCCTAGAAAAATGGTCTTAACATTTCCATAGTGTTCTCAGAAGATTGTCATCAACCAATTCTAGGGCCACTGATGATATACTTCAGATTAAAATCAACACCTTGCGAACTGAATTCCCAAGTAAAAAAGATGAATGCCATTTTGAATGCCATAAGGCTTCACTAGAATGGCAAAAGGCCAGGTGCTGATTCTATTCAAGCAAAGATTTACAAGGTAATGGGTCCACTGCTCATACAAAAGCTGAATGAAATCTTGCAAATTACATGGTAAAAGGAGGTTATCCCCCAGGAAATCAGGGATGTCGCCACTGTCCACCTCTATTAAAAAAAAAAAGGAAATAAAATTTGCTATGACAATCACAGATGGGTCTCCTTCTTCATCATTGCTGCACTATTCTTTCCAGAGTCCTCCTTATTAGGTTAATATTTCACCTGGAAGATGGCCACGTACCTGAGAGTCAACACAGCTTCAGAAAGGGCTGAAGAAAAGTAGATAGTTTGTTGTACAATAGCTTCAGAAGAAATGCCAGAAGCAGAATATTGCTCTGTATACATTATTCATTAATCTGACCAATGCTTTCGATACTGTCAGTTGTGAGGGCTTATGAAAAATCATGGCAAAACTTGGCTGCCCAGAAAAATTCATCAGTACTATATGTAACCTCCAGAATGGGCATATTTACATAGGTCTTTCCTCAGTGTAGTGAAGCAGAACTGTGTGATCATTCTTGTGCTTTTTAGCATGATGTTTTCAATGATGTTGTCAGACACCTTCAATGAGAATAAAAATAGCCTAAGATCAGGTCCTGAAGTGAAGGCAAATTATCTCACTTAAAAAGTCTACAAGCCAAGACTAAAGAGGAGAGAGAGTTGGTACATGTTTTTTTTTTTATTGTTTTGTTTTGTTTTGTTTTTGTTTTTTTGTTTTTGGTGCATGACTTTTTTTTCCACAGATGATTGTGCACTAAATGAAACCTCTGAGGCTAAGATGTAACAGTATGGATAGATTATTTGGAGACTTTTTTTTTACATTTATTAATATTCATTTTTAACATGGTTACATGATTCATGCTCCTCCCTTCCCCTTCAACCCCCCCCC